>NC_059194.1:12880275-13070275 GCF_020615455.1 Coregonus clupeaformis | reverse complement strand
GAGAAATGCAGAGGCATCGAGAAAAAAGCAATGCGTTTGTATAATTAAGGACAATTAAGAGCTTTTAATCCAGCGGAGAGAGAGAGCGTGTTTGGTGGGAGGGAACTACTTTCAATGCTTTATTTGGCTCCTGAAGTCGAGAGGGAGGAAGGTCCCAAAGCACACGTCTAATATACATGCTCTGGTGAAGAAAACAAAACTAGTGTTTGTGTAGCGTGCTCTAAGACCATGTTTCCTTGTGTGTTTTGAGAATGCTGTTGTTAGACATGGGAGTCGTGTCTGTTGACTGTGTTGTTTTCTGTTGAGAGTTGTGGGTACCCTTGTGTTGTTTTGTCTGTGTAGAGTTTTTTTTTTGGCTGTAAGACTTTACGCGAAGGGGTATAGGCTACATAGGCATTCATAACACCTTTATGAAACCATCATAACACCTTTATGAAACCATCATAACACATTTATGGGTGTTGCCATATCATTCCTAACAATACAACATCCTGAAAACAACACTGAAACTGATGTTTGTGTAAATTACTCTACATCATTCATGATCAGTTTCAGTGTTGTTTTCAGGGTGTTGTGTTGTTCTGTGGGCCTGCCACTGAGATATTGTCATAAAACCAGTGCGGTGCAGCCTCATGGCCCTCTCTCTCTCACTGTTCCTCATTTAAGGCTGAGAGTTGGCATCTCCTCTGGTCTTATTTCTGGCAGGGCCGACCTCTGAGTCTTTCGTCAGAGACATGAGTCACCACCCGGCTAACCTGCACATCACACTCAGAGAGCTGTCACGACTATCCACATCAATGTGTTAATGACTGAAACATGCAGGAAATGTGTGAGTGTGTGCGTGTGAGCCACCACTGCCGATTGGCTGTCTGATTACATATTGAAATGAAAGGGTAAAACTCCACGAGGATCCTCTCATGGTTCAATAGCCTCGGGAGACGATAGATAGCTAAGTCTCTTCACCCCCCAAATCTGGCCATTTTCATGCTGCAGGCAGATGCCTTGCTGTGATGGAGAGTGGAATAAGTTCGGTGTCTAATAGCCCAGTCTTGCATCATATCTTCCACAGGTGGACAACGTTTCCCTTTTTTTCTCCCCCCTGCCAAATCTTTTCCCTTCCATAATGTAAGCTTTCAAGTGAGATTATAATTTGCTTATTATTTGCTTTCACAAATAGTTCTGTAGCCGTTTAGACCTTTATCAGCTGAATAATCATCCTTAGAAATAAGAATAGTAGGAAAGGGGCATTATTGGGATGTTACCTCGGGGCAGCTGGAGTTCAGGTTTCACTGGAAGCCATTTTGTGTTGTTGTTGTTGTTCAGGAAGTTCTGTAGCTTTTCAAAGCTACGAAATCCAGGAAGGCTATTTCTGTGTGAGACAGGATTTCATTGTTGTGAAAGAGAGTACTGTATTTTCCGGTAGAGAAGACTTCTCTCTTTTTCTTGTGTTTCTCTCCCTTGAGTGATTCTGTCAGGTCAAAGAAAGAGTACCTAGAGATAGTAAAATCATCAAACCAAATCAATTCAAAGTTAGGAATTAAATGTCCCTCATTCTTAATTCTAACTGAATCTCCATTATTTCAAGATGATCAAATCCTGATATGCAGAAAATGAAGCTTGATTTTATCACTGTAGAAGAGCTGTAGAAGAGCATCTTTCTTGCTGGAGGGAGTGTTCAGCTTCGAGTGGATACCATATGGATTACGACATGTAGTTCATTCCCAGCAACCTCTCTGTCATCCCCAGGCAATAGCCTTCATGCCTCCATAGCACTCATGCCTCTCACAATGTATGGACTATCGTGTAGCTAGCCTACTTTGAAAACATAAGACAGTGATGTGATGCTGCCATATAGGAGCGTCTAGGAGAACCCATTTCCATCCATAACTCTCCAGCTGATAAAAAACTAAAATATGTATACAGTGCTTCTGACACTCCATAACCATTATCTTATTTCCTCCACATCAGAAGGTGATCTTTTTTACTCCCCATATCCTGAGAGGGCCTCGACTAGCCCACTGAACCCCACCACAACCACCATCCTTCCTCCCTGACATTCTAAATGGAAAGCAGACATTCTAAGTGATGGGGAGAGGAGAGCCGCCAAGAAGACGAGAGGAGAAAAAGGGGAAGGTTGAAAAGGAAATGTACAACCCTCTTCACAGTGGTGATTGGCACTGCTGGAAAGCGGTGATAATGCAGTCTCCCTAGAACATCTTAAACAGTATTGACATGATATAGTATGAGGCCCACCTTAAGTCGATCCTTTATGTTTATTGCTGCGTCAATCAATAAGGCCCAAATAAGCATTGAGATAGTCTTCCGGTGAGGCTCAGCTAGCTTTAAATGGAACAGCAGTTTTTTGTTTGTTTTTTTACTGGCTATTGGAAGGAGGCACTTAGCTGTTTTAGAACACATTGTCCCTGTTGTTCGGGGGAGACACATCAGCCATGTTAGTATGTTTACCCTAACACGGGGAGGCAAGTGGTTGATGGTGGCGGGCGATTGCTGTTGCCAGAGGGCCTACTTAACCTAGCTCCTTGTGGCGGTGTATGCTCTCTGTCTGTGGTGGTGGTGGTGTGTATTAACCTAATAGGGCAGATATACACTGATTTTACCAAACATTAGGAACACCTTCCTAATATTGAGTTGCACACCCCCCATTTGCCCTCAAAACAGCCTCAATTTGTCAGGACATGGACTCTACAAGGTGTCGAAAATGTTCCACAGGGATGCTGGCCCATGTTGACTCCAATGCTTCCCACAGTTGTGTCAAGTTGGCTGGATGTCCTTTGGGTGGTGGATCATTCTTGATACACACGGGAAACTGTTGAGTGTGAAAAACCCAGTCGCGTTCCAGTTCTTGACACAAACTGGTGTGCCTGGCAACGGCTGTTGCAGTGACTGTATTATGGCCACACCGGCGGTCATCGGTCATCCATGTCCTCTTATGTACTCTGAACATGTGTTGGTAGCACCCAACTCGCTCATGATCATCAGGTAGCTAATGGCCTGTTACTCAGGGCTCTATTGTCCCTCTAACCACTTCGACATCAATGCAAATGCAATCGAAAATCTCATCAAACACTTATCAAAACATTATCTTGCTTTTAAAACTCACCTCACTGTGATGATCAATTTGAAGAAAGAAGTTTGAAACTGAGTGGAAAACATGGTCGTTGTGGATGTTGTTTCAAAGACTAACACAACATAATAGACATCACTTTCAAAGGTGATGATTAATTCAAAACACCCATACACATATTACAGCTTATGCATACACAAAGGCCTATATATGAGCCCATGCCCGAAAAACCCCTGGAGTTAAAATTATGATTGTGTCGTTATACAATACATAGCCTACCACATATTACTATTCTTTAAGGAATACCTGGGATAGGATAAAGTAATCCTTCTTGGTTCGTTGATTGTGTAGGGCGGCTTACAGTTAGCCTACAATTATAGTGATTTTGAATAGCCTAGTAAGAGTTTTTTTAAAATATTTTTTATATAATTAATTGGGTGACCCATTACCTTTAGCTACAGAATATCTCACCACCGTGAGTTTCTATCTCCTCCTCTCTCTCCTTTATTCCTTTATTGAGCGCACAGACAGGCTGTCAACAGTTTAGTGAAATACGTTTTGTTGCGAAAATATCTTACTATCAGTGTTTCGGAACATATTTCACTTGGTTTCCCAAATTAAGCACTGGGTAGCTGCAGGAACAGGGTTTTAGCAAATTGTAAAAAATAAATAAAAACATAAATACCTTATTTACATAATTATTTAGACCCTTTGCTATGAGACTCGAAATTGAGCTCAGGTGCATCCTGTTTCCATTGATCATCCTTGAGATGTTTCTACAATTTGTTTGGAGTCCACCTGTGGTAAATTCAATTGATTGGACATGATTTGGAAAGGCACACACCTGTCTATTTAAGGTCCCACGGTTGACAGTGCATGTCAGAGCAAAAACCAAGCCATGAGGTTGAAGGAATTGTCCGTAGAGCTCCGAGACAGGATTTTGTCAGGGCACATATCTGGGGAAGGGTACCAAAACATTCCTGCAGCAATGAAGATCCCCAAGAACACAGTGGCCTCCATCATTCTTAAATGAAAGAAGTTTGGAACCACCAAGACTCTTCCTAGAGCTGGCCGCCAGGAAGTTGTGGAAAAAGTACTAAATTGTCATACTTGAGTAAAAGTAAAGATACCTTAACAGAAAATGACTGAAGTAAAAGTGAAAGTTACCCAGTAAAATACTACTTGAGAAAAAGTCTGAAAGTATCTGGTTTTAAATGTACTTCAATACAGTGGTAGAAAAAGTACTCAATTGTCAGACTTGAGTAAAATTACAAAGTAAAAGTAAATGCTATACATCAAATTCCTTATATTAAGCAAACCAAATGGCACAATGTTATTATTATTTTTAATTACGGACAGACAGGGGCACACTCCAACACTCAGACATCATTTACAAACAAGGTATTTCTGTTTCATGAGTCCGCCCGATCAGGGGCAGTAGGGATGACAAAGTGTTATATTGATAGGTGCCAGAATTGTCCTGCTTGAGCATTCTAAATGTAACGAGTACTTTTAGGTGTCAGGGAAAATGTATGGAGTAAAAATTACATTATTTTCTTTAGAGTTAAAGTTGTCAAAAATATAAATAGTAAAGTAAAATACAGATACCCCAAAAAAACTACTTAAGTAGTACTTAAAAGTGTGTTTACTTAAGTACTTTACACCACTGCCACCTGGCCAACCTGAGCAATCGGGGGAGAAGGGCCTTGGTCAGGGAGGTGACCAAGAACCCGATGGTCCCTCTGACAGAGCTCCAGAGTTCCTCTGTGGAGATGGGAGAACCTTCCAGAAGGACAACCATCTCTGCAGCACTCCACCAATCAGGCCTTTATGGTAGAGTGGTCAGACGGAAGCCAATCCTCAGTAAAAGACACATAACAGCCCGCTTGGATTTTGCCAAAAGGCACCTAAAGGACTCTCAGACCATGAGAAACAAGATTCTCTGGTGTGATGAAACCAAGATTGAACTCTTTGGCCTGAATTCCAAGTGTCACGTCTGGAGGAAACCTGGCACCATCCCTACGGTGAAGCATGGTGGAGGCAGCATCATGTTGTGGGTATGTTTTTCAGCGCAGGGACTGGGAGACTAGTCAGGATCGAGGGAAATATGAAAGGAGCAAAGTACAGAGAGATCCTTGATGAAAACCTGCTCCAGAGCACTCAGGACCTCAGACTGGGGCGACGATTCACCTTCCTACAGGACAACAACCCTAAGCACACTGCCAAGACAACAAAGGAGTGGCTTCGGGACAAGTCTCTTAATGTCCTTGAGTGGCCCAGCCAGAGCCCAGACTTGAACCCGATCGGACATCTCTGGAGAGACCTGAAAATAGCTGTGAAGCGACGCTCCCCATCCAACCTGACAGAGATTGAGAAGATCTGCAGAGAAGAATGGGAGAAACTCCCCAAATACAGGTGTGCCAAGCTTGTAGCGTCATACCCAAGAAGACTTGAGGCTGTAATTGCTGCTAAAGGTGTTTCAACAAAGTACGGTGTAAAGTGTCTGAATACTTATGTAAATGTAATATTTCCATTTTATATTTTTAATTTTTTTGCAAAAATGTATACACCTTTTTGGTTTTGTCATTATGGGTTATTGTGTATAGACTGATGAGTAAAAAACTAACAATTTAATACATTTTAGAATAAGTCTGTAACGTAACACAATGTGGAAAAAGTCAAGGGGTCTGAATACTTTCCAAATGCACTGTATAGGACCTGTTTCAAATAATCACGTTTATGCTCAACATAGCCACTTCATATGCACAATATCCTTTAAATTTTTTTCAGCTAAGTTCAATTATATTCTTCTCACTATAAAATCATATAACATAAAATAATGGCACGTGACTTATAAGCATATCTTGTCTGCTAAATGAACAAGCCTACAGCCTATAGCATGGAGCATAGCCAGATAACATACAGTAGGCCAACTCATATTCTGTTCTTCTGAAATACATTTTCTTCATATCATATGTTTCTTTAGACTTGCCTAAAATAAATAATGGATTTATTGTGATTGTTTATATTAAATTGATTTATTCTACTTTTTTTAAATGTAGATGTTCCAAAGGCGTGCATCAGTGGCTTGTTTGTATGGAGGCGTGGAGGCCTGGAGATGCTAAATGTGTTTTGTTTATTAACGGTCAATAACCAGCTGACAAAATGTAATGACCGCCACAGCCCTACACCTGGCACCTACTACCATACCCCGTTCAAAGGCACTCTTTTGTTTTGCCCATTCACACTCTCAATGGCGCACATACACAATCCATGTCTCAATTGTCTCAAGGCTTAAAAATCCTCTAACCTGTCTCCTCCCTTTCATCTACACTTATTGAAGTGTATTTAACAAGTGACATCAATAAGGGATCGTAGCTTTCACCTGGTCAGTCTATGTCATGGAATGAGCAAGTGTTCTTAATTTTTTGTATACTCAGTTTAGGTAGACACATATCATAGTTGGTTTGATAATGCTGTCATATTGCTAACAACAACATATTGATAAACAGCTCATTTGAAACGATATGCATTGCATGTTCGGCACAATGTTTTTAAATTGTTTCAATATGAATAAAGGTCTGTGTCTGGTCTAGATGAAAAATGGATAGACAAGCTAACTGATAAAAACAACAACTGAAATAAATACAGCTCTTTGTCCAATGTTATTTTAAGCAGTTAACAGTTGGCCAATAGAAGACCCTTCAGGGTAGAATGTGCCATTCTTGTAGCAGTTTTTTATTGTTGCCAGGCTGTTTTTTTATCTAAAGGGAGTTTTGGTGAGCCCCATATTTGTATGTTTGTACTCGAGTTCATTCATTCCACTGGGTACAGCTAAAGACGGGCCAACAGTAAATGCTGAGAAGCATTTCTCTCTAGCTCGTTCATTTCCCTCACCACACTGTTTCTCTGCAAACACTATCCCCCAAGTGAGATTTAAAATGGCAGACTGAACCCAGTAATGATGCCGGAGGGTTCCAAATTATTTTTATTTTGTCAATTAATGGCTGCGGAATTGGATTCCGTGAAAATAATCAGTTACGCCCAGACTATAATTTATTTGTTACGTAACATCAGACTGTATGTGATGATGTAGTGCCACAGGCTTATGAATTAATGTCACTCTACTCTTTCTGGGATTAAAACACCTGTAATAAAATGAAGGGAGTTCAGAGAATTAGATGAATGTAAAATGTATATTGTAATAGACTTATTTGATGCAATACATGTAATGCAATAGAACCCAGTAGAACTGCAATAGAGGCAATGGAGCTGGCAACATCTGATGCCATGTAACCCAGTGTAATGTTTCTCACCGTAACGTCTGGGAGCTCCGCATATTGTATTCTACAGTCGTATACTGTGTGCTTCGGTGGGGGTGGTGGGGAGTGATTGTGGGCTTCTTTGCTGCTCCCAAATCTCTGGAGTCCCATAAGGCCAGAGCCCAGAGCCTTGGGGAATGTTTTTCGTGAGCTACATCTCAGATAAGATAAACTACATGGGAGGCATAGGCACTGAGAGAGGGAGAGTGTGAGAGGGAGAGTGTGAGAGGGAGGGAGAGGGAGAGAGGGAGGGAGAGAGAGAGAGAGAGAGGAGAGAGAGAGGGAGGGAGAGAGAGAGAGAGAGAGAGAGAGAGAGAGAGAGAGAGAGAGAGAGAGAGAGAGAGAGAGAGAGAGAGAGAGAGAGAGAGAGAGAGAGAGAGAGAGAGAGAGAGAGAGAGAGAGAGAGAGAGAACCATTCTGAATCATGAAGTATGTTTGTGTATGACTGATATAATACTGTGATGTAGGCTGACCACAGTGAGATGACTTGAATGGTGATGATACCATCAACACACACATAAACCAGTGTGTGATGTCTTTTTAATGAGAGAGAGAGAGAGAGAGAGAGAGAGAGAGAGAGAGAGAGAGAGAGAGAGAGAGAGATCACTCATCTTCGGTCTGATGAAATTGGTAGTCAGGGAAAGTGCTCTGTCCTTCAGTGATGGCCTACTTTGAAAGTGAAATACCAACTATTGGATAAATAGAATGCCAATACAGTACTTAATATGCGTGCATATCTGGCGAGCGCAAGGCGGTGGGGCCGCACCTGAGTGGAATGTGAATTGGATGCCCAGGTGCTCCATTCCCGAGAGCCTGGGGGGGCTAGAATAGGGGAGGTGGAAGCAGAGAAGTCACCAGGAGAGAGACATGATTGTTGCCTGAATGTCTGAGTTTTAGCCTGTGTGAAATTAGCTTGCCAATGTCCTGGACAGAAAGAAGTCTATATCTCTTGGAAGTTTCCTGACTTCTTTTTTTTTTTTTTTGGTGATGTTCCCATTTCCACTGAAGTTGTTTGGCTGTTGGAGAATGCTTGAAAGAATATGGGCTTCTTAGAGTGGGGTAGAATTGGTGTAGCGGAATTGACATGTTTTTGCTGAACTGCAATCTTAAAAATCCATGTTCTTCCTTGTTCTTCTTATGTGTTTGGTTGAAGTCGTATTCCTTGAAAACACTGCCAAGCAGTCTGCATGTTGATTATGCTTGGAAACCCTTTGTATAGCTATCTGAGTACTTGCCAAAATCATCCCCTGTTAGAAAACTGTTGATTGAGCAACGCAACAGACAGTTCCACCATATTCCAACACTTGGACCATACCATTGCTTTTTTATCTCAGCAGTTTAATATGTTTTTTTTCCTCTACAGTTAAATATACAATCTGACTTTCCTCTGAAATAAATAAAATAATATCCCCCACAAAAAACATACAAACCCTCAAAAGGATGCCAAGTGTTTTCTCGAAAAAAATATACAAGGAGGAGAAAAGATGTATAAGAATTGTAAGTGTATTCCATTCCCCATTCTGTTTCAACATAAACTCCCTCTCAAATCCACATGAAGGGGCTGGGCAAGTCAGTGTAATGATTTGCCTGGGTGGGTGGGTTGAGATTAAAGTCTCCTCAGTCTTTTGGGGCAGGTGGTGGGGGGCTGTTGTTTGATGTTGGACGACTCTCTCTCTCTCTCTCTCTCTCCTCTCTCTCTCTCTCTCTCTCTCTCTCTCTCTCTCTCTCTCTCTCTCTCTCTCTCTCTCTCTCTCTCTCTCTCTCTCTCTCTCTCTCTCTCTCTCTCTCTCTCTCTCTCTCTCTCTCTCTCTCTCTCCATTCCTCTTTCTCTGTAGAAACGTACATTTTTTTAGAGAAACATCACAACAGGCTCGCTCCCGCTGTTCCCCGAAATGTCTCGCGAGTGACCCCGCCTCAAAAGTGACCCCGCCAGCCAACTTTTCCTCCGACACCATTAATTATGGGCGTCCATCTCCCTTTCAAGATGAACCCTGACCTTGTCTCTGGCTGCCACTCTGAATACTTAGATTCAGAATGGAAACCAGTTTCTTATTCCTTATATAAATGCGTCTTTCTATGCTCATTTCACATTTATAAAACACAGATTAGTCAGCTAGCGCATAACAGTCTGTGGCTAAAATGCTGCTAGCGGTATGTGGTATTGCAATGCCACGCGCGGCAAACTGAGCATACATTTTCCACAACATGTTCATTGATACTATCGTTTTAGTAGGGTCTGCTCTGTTCTACATTTTGGGAGTTGAGACATGAAAAGGGTATCGTTAGAAAGGTTAAGTTCTTGTCTATTACAGTAAAATAATGTTTCTAAGCGTTTCTGTGTCCATATGACCAATTATGTTGGACCAAACCTCAAATGCAAATAGCGAGTTGAAACTGCTTGTTGTCAGAGAGGAAGAAGTGATCTTTTGTCTTTGTTACTTCGAGTGGGAGGGGCTTAACTACTTTATTGAGGGAAAATGTACTTTCTATGCATGTGATATGTGATTGTCCCACCTAGCTATCTTAAGATGAATGCACTAACCACTAACTGTAAGTCACTCTGGATAAGAGCGTCTGCTAAATGACAGAGTGGGAATGTGCACAGTGCACACAGCACAGAAGGAGATGAGACCAAATAGATAGAACACTCATAAAGCCCTACACAGCACACTGTCTTTTCACATGATGATGAAACTGAGAGATGGCTGCTGTGTACGTGAGTGCAAAAGTCTGAATTGAAACTTGGTTCACTTTTTTCTCAACTTTTTCTTATATTTGTTTCTCAAGTTGTACAAATATATGAGCAAGTTGATACTGTATGTGCATGAAGTGTTAGAAAAACACATTTGTAGGTTTTTTTTTTTTAGGGGGTAGATCAGCTTTAATATTGCAGATATATTGTGGCTTCCATCAATGTAATTACATTTACATTTTAGTCATTTAGCAGACACTCTTATCCAGAGCAACTTACAGTTTTTTTTTTTTTTTTTCATACACCCCGTGGGAATCGATCCCACAACCCTGGCGTTACAAACGCCATGCTCTACCAACTGAGCTACATCCCTTCCGGTCATTTCCTCCCCTACCCTGGACGACGCTGGGCCAATTGTGCGCCACTAGGGAGCAATTGTCTGCATAATTTCCAATCCCCCATACATATATTTTATATATACAGTTGAAGTCGGAAGTTTACATACACTTAGGTTGGAGTCATTAAAACTCCTTTTTCAACCACTCCACAAATATCTTGTTAACAAACTATAGTTTTGGCAAGTCAGTTAGGACATCTACTTTGTGCATGACACAAGTAATTTTTCCAACAATTGTTTACAGACAGATTATTTAACGTATAATTCACTGTATCACAATTCCAGTGGGTCAGAAGTTTACATACACTAAGTTGACTGTGCCTTTAAACAGCTTGGAAAATTCCAGAAAATGATGTCATGGCTTTAGAAGCTTCTGATAGGCTAATTGACATAATGTGTATATACAGTTGAAGTCGGAAGTTTACATACACCTTAGCCAAATACATTTAAACTCAGTTTTTCACAATTCCTGACAATTAATCCTAGTAGAAATTCCCTGTCTTAGGTCAGTTAGGATCACCACTTTATTTTAATAATGTGAAATGTCAGAATAATAGTAGAGATAATTATTTATTTCAGCTTTCATTTATTTCATCACATTCCCAGTGGGTCAGAAGTTTACATACACTCAATTAGTATTTGGTAGCATTGCCTTTAAATTGATTAACTTGGGTCAAACGTTTCAGGTAGCCTTCCACAAGCTTCCCACAATAAATTGGGTGAATTTTGGCCCATTCCTCCTGACAGAGCTGGTGTAACTGAGTCAGGTTTGTAGGCCTCCTTGCTCGCACACACTTTTTCAGTTCTGCCCACAAATTTTCTATAGGATTGAGGTCAGGGCTTAGTGATGGCCACTCCAATACCTTGACTTTGTTGTCCTTAAGCCATTTTGCCACAACTTTGGAAGTATGCTTGGGGTCATTGTCCATTTGGAAGACCCATTTGCGACCAATCTTGAACTTCCTGACTGATGTCTTGAGATGTTGCTTCAATATACAGTGGGGAAAAAAAGTATTTAGTCAGCCACCAATTGTGCAAGTTCTCCCACTTAAAAAGATGAGAGAGGCCTGTAATTTTCATCATCCTCATCAGCTCCTCTGTCCTCCACTCGTTACCTGTATTAATGGCACCTGTTTGAACTTGTTATCAGTATAAAAGACACCTGTCCACAACCTCAAACAGTCACACTCCAAACTCCACTATGGCCAAGACCAAAGAGCTGTCAAAGGACACCAGAAACAAAATTGTAGACGACCAGGCTGGGAAGACTGCATCTGCAATAGGTAAGCAGCTTGGTTTGAAGAAATCAACTGTGGGAGCAATTATTAGGAAATGGAAGACATACAAGACCACTGATAATCTCCCTCGATCTGGGGCTCCACGCAAGATCTCACCCCGTGGGGTCAAAATGATCACAAGAACGGTGAGCAGAAATCCCAGAACCACACGGGGGGACCTAGTGAATGACCTGCAGAGAGCTGGGACCAAAGTAACAAAGCCTACCATCAGTAACACACTACGCCGCCAGGGACTCAAATCCTGCAGTGCCAGACGTGTCCCCCTGCTTAAGCCAGTACATGTCCAGGCCCGTCTGAAGTTTGCTAGAGTGCATTTGGATGATCCAGAAGAGGATTGGGAGAATGTCATATGGTCAGATGAAACCAAAATATAACTTTTTGGTAAAAACTCAACTCATCGTGTTTGGAGGACAAAGAATGCTGAGTTGCATCCAAAGAACACCATACCTACTGTGAAGCATGGGGGTGGAAACATCATGCTTTGGGGCTGTTTTTCTGCAAAGGGACCAGGACGACTGATCCATGTAAAGGAAAGAATGAATGGGGCCATGTATCATGATATTTTGAGTGAAAACCTCCTTCCATCAGCAAGGGCATTGAAGATGAAACGTGGCTGGGTCTTTCAGCATGACAATGATCCCAAACACACCGCCCGGACAACGAAGGAGTGGCTTCGTAAGAAGCATTTCAAGGTCCTGGAGTGGCCTAGCCAGTCTCCAGATCTCAACCCCATAGAAAATCTTTGGAGGGAGTTGAAAGTCTGTGTTGCCCAGCGACAGCTCCAAAACATCACTGCTCTAGAGGAGATCTGCATGGAGGAATGGGCCAAAATACCAGCAACAGTGTGTGAAAACCTTGTGAAGACTTACAGAAAACATTTGACCTGTGTCATTGCCAACAAAGGGTATATAACAAAGTATTGAGAAACTTTTGTTATTGACCAAATACTTATTTTCCACCATAATTTGCAAATAAATTCATAAAAAATCCTACAATGTGATTTTCTCGATTTTTTTTTCTAATTTTGTCTGTCATAGTTGACGTGTACCTATGATGAAAATTACAGGCCTCTCTCATCTTTTTAAGTGGAAGAACTTGCACAATTGGTGGCTGACTAAATACTTTTTTCCCCCACTGTATCCACATACTTTTCCTTCCTCATGATGCCATCTATTTTGTGAAGTGCACCAGTCCCTCCTGCAGCAAAGCATCCCCACAGCATGATGCTGCCACCCCCATGCTTCACGGTTGGGATGGTGTTCTTCGGCTTGCAAGACCCCCCTTTTTCCTCCAAACATAACAATGGTCATTGTGTCCAAACAGTTATATTTTTGTTTCATCAGACCAGTGGACAATTCTCCAAAAAGTACGATATTTGTCCCCATGTGCAGTTGCAAACCGTAGTCTGTCTTTTTTATGGCGGTTTTGGAGCAGTGGCTTCTTCCTTGCTGAGCGGCCTTTCAGGTTATATAGATATAGGACTTGTTTTACTGTGGATATAGATACTTTTGTACCTGTTTCCTCCAGCATCTTCACAAGGTCCTTTGCTGTTTTTCTGGGATTGATTTGCACTTTTCCCACCAAAGTACGTTCATCTCTAGGAGACAGAACACATCTCCTTACTGAGCGGTATGACGACTGCGTGGTCCCAAGGTGTTTATACTTGTGTACTATTGTTTGTACAGATGAATGTGGTACCTTCAGGCGTTTGGAAATTGCTCCCAAGGATGAACCAGACTTTTGGAGGTCTACACATTTTTTTCTGAGGTCTTGGCTGATTTCTTTTGATTTTCCCATAATGTCAAGCAAAGAGGCACTGAGTTTGAAGGTAGGCCTTGAAATACATCCACAGGTACACCTCCAATTGACTCAAATGATGTCAATTAGCCTATCAGAAGCTTCTAAAGCCATGACATCATTTTCTGGAATTTTCCAAACTTTTTAACGGCACAGTCAACTTTGTGTATGTAAACTTCTGACCCACTGGAATTGTGATATAGTGAATTATAAGTGAAATAATCATGCACAAAGTAGATGTCCTAACCGACTTGCCAAAACTATAGTTTGTTAACAAGAAATTTGAGGAGTGGTTGAAAAACGAGTTTTAATGACTCCAACCTAAGCATATGTAAACTTCCGACTTCAACTGTATATAAAATGTGTTTTTTAATATATTTTCCTTTATTATTTTCCCCTAACCCTACCACCCCTCCCCTAATTGGAGTAAACTAATGGGCAACAACACTTAGGCTTCTACTTCCAGCTGATACATATTATATACATTTCACGGACACAATGTATATTTTACAATATTTATCTTTAGTTTGTTTTAGTCCCATCCTTCAGCTACCCTTAACCCCTCCCTTCTATCTCTGAAGACCATCCAGTTTTGATTTCTATTCTCCATATATTTTGTAGCTTTCTTGCTGTCACTGCAAGATCAGTGCTGAGAGGGGTACTTAAAGGAAAGGCAGCAGTAACCATTGAAGGACTTAAGTGATGTACTTACACGTTGAAGCTCCATATTCCGCTGCTTTTTGTGATTGTAATGGCGGTATTGTGGTCTCCACAATAACATAGCGTTCAAAGCAAATCATATACAGTACCAGTCAAAAGTTTTGACACACCTACTAATTCAAGGGTTTTTCTTTATTCATACTATTTTCTACATTGTAGAAAAATAGCGAAGATATCAAAACTATAAAATAACACATATGGAATCATGTAGTAACCAAAAAAGTGTTAAACAAATCAAAGTATATTTTAGATTCTTCAAAGTAGCCACCCTTTCCCTTGATGACATCTTTGCACACTCTTGGCATTCTCTCAACCAGCTTCACCTGGAATGCTTTTCCAACTGTCTTGAAGGAGTTCCCACATATGCTGAGCACTTGTTGGCTGCTTTTCCTTCATTCTGCGGTCCAACTAATCCCAAACCACCTCAATTGGGTTGAGGTCGGGTGATTGTGGAGGCCAGGTCATCTGATGCAGAACTCCATCACTCTCCTTCTTGGTCAAATAGCCCTTACACAGCCTGGAGGTGTGTTGGGTCATTGTCGTGTTTAAAAACCAATGATAGTCCCACTAATCACAAACCAGATGGGATGGTGTATCGCTGTGGTAGCCATGCGGGTTAAGTGTGCCTTGAATTCTAAATAAATCACAGACAGTGTCACCAGCAAAGCACCCCCACACCATCACACCTCCTCCTCCATGCTTCACGATGGGAACCACACATGCGGAGATCATCCGTTCACCCACTTTGCATCTCACAAAGACATGGCGGTTGGAACAAAAAATCTCACATTTGGACTCATCAGACAAAAGGACAGATTTCCACCGGTCTAATGTCCATTGCTCGTGTTTCTTGGCCCAAGCAAGTCTCTTCTTATTATTGGTGTCCTTTAGTAGTTGTGTCTTTGCAGCAATTCAACCATGAAGGCCTGATTCATGCAGTCTCCTCTGAACAGTTCATGTTGAGAAGTGTCTGTTACTTGAACTCTGTGAAGCATTTATTTGGGCTGCAATCTAAGGTGCTGGTAACTCTAATGAACTTATCCTCTGCAGCAGAGGTACAGTGCCCTCCACTATTATTGGCACCCCTGTTTAAGATGTGGTCGAGGACTTCCAAAAATTCTCATTTTTTTTAAACAACATATAACCCAAATGCAAAAAAATAGAAAAATCCAACCTTTTATTTAAGTACATTACTTTGGTGGTAAAAAAAGAAATCACACATAAAAAAAAACAATTATTGGCACCCCTAACAATTCCGCTGAAATTTTTTTTTTAAATCTATTTTTCTGTAGTTGCTAAAGTTGGTCAGGGTATCTAGGAACTTTTAATTAGTAATTCATGACTTCCTGTTTCCCTGGGGTATAAATATGACGTGACAGAGAGGCCTAATTCTCTTACCCATTTGTCAACATGGCAAAGACAAGAGAACACACCATTCAAGTAAGGCAGATTTGTGTCGACCTTCATAAGTCAGGCAATGGCTACAAGAAAATAGCCACTCGCCTTAACTTGCCCGTATCTACAGTCAGAGGAATCATTAAGAAGTTTAAAACAACTGGAACAGTGACAAACAAGGCTGGAAGAGGTCCCAAGTTTATCTTGACACAACGCACAGTGAGGAGGATGGTAAGAGAAGTAAAAAAAAGTCCTAAGCTCACTGTCACAGAATTGCATCAAAGAGTGGCATCTTGGGGTCACAAAGTCTCCAAAACAACCATCAGACACTCTCTACATGCCAACAAGCTGTTTGGGAGGCATGCAAGGAAAAAGCCTTTTCTCACTAACACTCACAAACGTAAACGTCTGGAGTTTGCTAAAGCGGCACTGGGACTTCAACTGGGATCGTGTGCTTTGGTCAGATGAGACTAAGATTGAGCTTTTTGGCAACAAACACTCTAAGTGGGTCTGGCGTAAAACAAAAGATGAGTATGCCGAAAAGCACCTCATGCCCACCGTGAAGTATGGTGGAGGATCTGTGATGCTGTGGGCCTGTTTCTCTTCCAAAGGCCCTGGGAACCTTGTTAGGGTGTATGGCATTATGAACGCTTTGAACTACCAGGACATTTTAAATAAAAACCTGATGGCCTCTGCCAGAAAGCTGAAGATGGGTCGTCATTGGGTCTTTCAGCAGGATAATGATCCAAAACATGTGGCAAAATCTACACAAAAATGGTTCAGCAGTCAAAAACTCAAGGTCCTCCCATGGCCATCTCAGTCCCCAGACCTCAACCCAATCGAAAACCTGTGGGGCGAGCTAAAGAGGAGAGTGCATAAGAGAGGACCCAGGACACTGGATGATCTAGAAAGATTGTGCAAAGAAGAATGGTCAAAGATCCCTCTCTCTGTGTTCTCCAATCTTGTGAAATGTTATAGGAGGAGATTAAGTGCTGTCTTGTTGGCAAAAGGGGGTTGTACAAAGTATTAACATCAGGGGTGCCAATAATTGTGGGACACATAATTTCAAGTATTTTTTTTCTAAATGTGTGATTTTTTTTTTTTACACCAAAGTAATGTACTTAAATAAAAGGTTGGATTTTTCTCTTTTTTTTGCATTTGGGTTCTATGTTGTTTTAAAAAAAAAAGAGAATTTTTGGAAGTCCTCGACCACATCTTAAACAGGGGTGCCAATAATTGTGGAGGGCACTGTAACTCTGGGTCTTCCTTTCCTGTGGTGGTCCTCATGAGAGCCAGTTTCATCATAGCGCTGGATGGTTTTTGTGACTGCCCTTGAAGAAACGTTCAAAGTTCTTGACAGGAAATAAATTCCACAAATTACGTTTTTAAAAGGCACACCTGTTAATTGAAATGCATTCCAGGTGACTACCTCATGAAGCTGGTTGAGAGAATGCTAAGCGTGTGCAAAGATGTCATCAAGGCAAAGGGTGGCTACTTTGAAGAAACTCAAATCTGAAGTATATTTTGATTTGTTTAACACTTTTTTGGTTACTACATGATCCCATATGTGTTATTTCATAGTTTTGATGTCTTCACTATTATTCTACAATGTAGAAAATAGTACAAATAAAGAAAAACCCTTGAATGAGTAGGTTTGTCTAAACTTTTGACTGGTACTGTGCATCACATTTCTTTACTGTGGGGTGATTATTCTTCAGTATGGGATGTTTTAGCTGCTATTTTGACCTATTATGATATATCTCATGCCTTGTAGTGACTGACATTGACATGCCAGTGTGTGTAGGAGCCCAGTATATTGAGTGCTGTGTGTTCATATTGTACATGCAACTGTGTGTGTGCATGTCTGTGTGTCTGTCTGTCACATGTCTAATGGATAAATGGTGTGATAGATAGGGGAGTGGGTTAGAATGTAGAACTCTATGAATATCCCCCCTTTTGTACCTTCTTACTTTTCACCCTATTTAGAAATTCTCTCAAGCTAGGAATTTGGCATGATTAATTATTTCTCACTTGTTTGACAGCGTCATCTATTTATCTTAAACATGCACCTATACTGTGTATCATGAGCCAATGAGAGCATCCATGAAATGTGCCTTACATGTGCCTCTTGGCAGCAGCTAAGCACATGGTTTTCAGATCAACCCAATTGTATGTCTCATTTATGGCCATCAGATGAACAGAGATATGTAAAAGAGAGTGATGGACAGTGGATAGTGCTACATGTATTTCTTGTTTATCATTACATGGGTGCAAAGGGCAGATTTCCGTAAGTGTGTGTGTGTGTGTGTGTGTGCGCGTGCGTGTGTGCGTGCATACGGCCTATGTGTGTAGAGGTTGCTTCAGTCCAGCAGTGAGACCCATACCAAGGGGGTCAGAAAAGCCAAAGACTCCTGATGAGATCAAGGCCAGCCAGAAGGGTCGGGGGGGTGTGTGGCTGGTTGTGTGTGTGTGGGTTCCTGTGTATGTGAGGGTGCGGTCCTGTGTGTGTGTTTGAGGGTGATTCTGGCATGGAGCTGCCAAGCTGTCATACATAACCCAGAGATAACACACATTCCAGTGATCATGGCCTGCCTTTGGATGAGTTTACCCTCAGAGGCTCCCTTCATCCAGCAGCACCTTGTAAAAGGCCTGGAGCAGCCAACACTCTGCGTTCTCATGTTTTGATCAGCCCACCATAACAAGCTATGTAGAGGGTGGGCTTCACTACCCTTTACTAGCCCTCATTAGGACTTTCAATCACAAGAACCAATTGGAGTTTCAAACACGTGGCCACCCCCATGTTCATGGTTGCACCCTAAATGGCATCCTATTCCATATATAGTGCACTACTTTTAAACAGGGCCCATAGGGTACTACAAAGGGAATAGGGTGCTTTTGAGACGCGTCCCATGTATCATTTTGGGTGGGAAAAGGGGGGGGCAAGTGCTTATGAATACAGTGCCATCGTGCGGAGGTTAAGGGTGAGATCCATGAAAAGCCAACTGACATTACTCCTGAGGTGCTGACCTGTTGCACTCTCTACAACCACTGTGATTATTATTTGACCCTGCTGGTCATCTATGAACGTTTGAACATCTTGAAGAACGATCTGGCCTTAATGGCCATGCACTCTTATAATCTCCACCCGGCACAGCCAGAAGAGGACTGGCCACCCCTCAGAGCCTGGTTCCTCTCTAGGTTTCTTCCTAGGTTCCTGCCTTTCTAAGGAGCTTTTCCTAGCCACCGTGCTTCTACATCTGCATTGCTTGCTGTTTGGATTTTATACTGGGTTTCTGTATAAGCACTTTGTGACATCTGCTGATGTAAAAAGGGCTTTATAAATACATTTGATTTGATTTGAAACACTTCAATGGAGATAACCACAGATCTGTGTCACGTTAAATTGCGGCTGCCTTTGTGCAGGTTGTTCACCTCTCACGAATCCACCTGTAATTTAGCGGGGCTTTGAGTGCCAAGCTCTCTGTAGATCAGAGAGAGAGAGAGAGACACGACTCATGCTGCCACTCTTGCCACACGGGCCCCCTTTAATTTGACCCATTGATCCTCCACGTGGCTCGAAAGGATCCAGCACTTTGGCATTGTCCTTCTTTGTCATATTCCCGAGCCGGCCAAAGTCTTTGTTTTTCTCTCTAACCGGAATGCTGAATAGTGGGAGTGTAAAACTATGTCTCTGTTTGGGTTGGTTCATTTCCTGAGTGGAGTTTCTGTCAATATGTTGCATTTCCTCTGATCCAGCAGTGACCACAAGGCCTGCGCGTAAAGGTCCAGTTGTAACTCAATGTTGATTATGGATTTGTTTTCTTCTGGAAAGCCACTCTCTCTGCATGAACTCCAAAGCCACCAGACGGCCACTGCAAAACACTTCTCTCTGTACCTGGAGACCCAGTCAACCCTTTCACTTAGACAATGGAGAGAAAGAGAAAGAGAAAGAGGGAAAATGGGAGAGTGGAAATAAAAATGCCCTTTAATATCATGATTGAGATAGCCAGCGGTGACTGTAACCCAATCATTTCTGCTGATGATGGGAGTGTGGAGCAATAATACAGTAACGGGTGAAAGCCTATGTTGGCTCTGTGTGGTTTTTACTGGAGTTTTACTGGCCCGGAGGCTGCACTTTACAAGTTAAAACAGAGCAATATGTGACAGTCTCTGAACCTTCATCGCCCATTTTACTGCCACGGGTTAACAGACAATCCAATCCAAGAGTAACCCAGACTGGGATTGTAGCAGCAAGTCTCGTAAACACCTCATAATCCAACCCGCTGGGAGTCGGGTTGGAACACGATTCACACTCCCCCACCATCGACCATTGACCATGCATACACCTAATTCCAATGCAGTGGAGGTCAAACACATATTTACAATCCCACCAGCCTCAGCGTGGCCTCAGCGTGAGCGGGAAACAAAAGACCCACCCAACACGACAGTAATGGCGGTTGCTGCACCCTAATGGCTGCTAGTGCAAGTCTGTCATTTTAACTCATTAAGCTTGACTATAACTGTTACAACTCTTGTCATTAAACCAAACAAGGGAGACTGTAATCAAAGTTGCACTTCTAACAGGATGTAACAATGGGCTGCGACATCGTTGGAAGTCAAATCAGAAATAATTGGAGGTTAGCCGCCAGCATGTCACAAAGCTGTAATGATGTTTTGCCTTATTTTCCCTTCTAGGTTGTCTCTCAGGGCCTCATCCACCCCCTCTCCCTCCGTTCAGCTCTGGGACTCTGACTTTTCTCCTCTCTTTCTTTTTTTCCACACAAACCTGTCTCTGTTTTCTGGGTTGTTTTGGCTGTGGCTGGCTGTCAGCAGGACTGGAGGTGGGAGCCTTGCAGGAAGTAGTTCATGCAGAGGATAAGGGCTGGGGAGTTGTGTTAGTGTGTGGGTTTGTGATGCGACACCTCGGGGGGATGGCCTGAGTAACATAAGCCATGAGCGCAGAGAGCTCTCTCTCTCTCACTCTCTCCCCTTGACCAGCTGGATCTAGCTCCGAGCACACGGAGCACACACCCCACAGCACCACACCAGGGCCAATGAAGCCCCCTCTCAAACAACAACAAGCCTCCCCGCAGCACACTTTCCTCATGTTTTCGTACGGGCTCTGATTTCGCTTTGTCCATATCTTACATTCCCCTCCCTGATAGAACATAACTGCCTCTTTGATCAGAGAGAGAGAGAGAGAGAGAGAGAGAGAGAGAGAGAGAGAGAGAGAGAGAGAGAGAGAGAGAGAGAGAGAGAGAGAGAGAGAGAGAGAGAGAGAGAGAGAGAGAGAGAGAGAGAGAGAGAGAGAGAGAGAGAGAGAGAGAGAGAGAGAGAGAGAGAGAGAGAGAGAGAGAGAGAGAGAGAGAGAGAGAGAGAGAGAGAGAGAGAGAGAGAGAGAGAGAGAGAGAGAGAGAGAGAGAGAGAGAGAGAGAGAGAGAGAGAGAGAGAGAGAGAGAGAGAGAGAGAGAGAGAGAGAGAGAGAGACCATTCTGAACCATTCAGTATGTTTGGATATGACTGATATAATACTGTGTTTGCTTATAGAAAGTCAAGGCAGGTATACAACGACAGATACATCAGATTAAAATGCAGTTCACGACTGAACACCTCTCTCTCTTCTCCCCCCAGATGCTGAATAGTACATATTTAATCAGGGCATGTCTGCTTTGACACCTACATGTCACTGGAGCATGTTAGACGGGAGGCTGTCTGAAGAGTAGTCATCAGGATGTGACACAGACAAAGCCTTTAAAGCCTCAATCTTTCACTGCAGCCCAGCTGGTGCGTTGCTTCACAATATACTCGGCACTCAACGGTTGTCAAAAATTGTTTATCGTCAGCCAGGGAGATCCATATTGGTTTATGCCAAGTGGCAAGGCATGCATTTTAGCTGCAGCTGCTGTCTTTTATAGGATTGGGGACTTACAATTATACTGTACTATCTGCCCCGGACGGTGTTGATTCCCCGGGATAAACCCATTGCTGCTAACAAGCGTGGAGCCTCTCCGCCAGAAAGGAAAAGTTTTCCCCCTCTTTATCCTTCAGCAAACCTTGACATTTCCCCATGCAGACATGTGAAGTATTTCTTAAGTCCTTTCACACCTTCATAGACAAATTGGATCAACCTATCGGTTAACCTTCAAGTGAAGGGGATAATACTCAACCACATTTCTAAAACATAAACCTTGTAAAGCCGAGCTGCACCCCACTGGGTATTTTTCCTTCCTTTGACAATGCTTCATGTTTGACTCTTTTCCTCAATTCCTTTGAATAGAGAAACAGTCTGAATACCCAAAGTTATGTATCCCATGCCCAAAACACCAGTGGCTCAATATGAACTAAAAGGGAATGCCAGCAGGTAGACACTCAAGTCTACTCTGCTCACTATCAGAGAGATGGAACAGGTGGGCGGGGAGGTAGTCACACAAGCAGTGTGTCAGCACATCACACGGCCACAGGAAGTGATGCTTTAAGAGCCAATTAGGAACCTCGGTGCAGCTATGGCCCAGAATACACCAGCTGCAGAGGCCGGTATCCTATAAGTAATTATTTATTTAGTAGTTAGGCTGGGTTATGTGAGCGTGGGCCTCAGGATCAGAAGGTGACGAGGGCAAAGAAACAGGTGGCGGGAGAAGAAGCAAACAAACAAACATTGAAGCTCTAAACTACCTTCACACAGACTACAAATGGACCACTCTCCCTGAGTCGCTCGCCATCTTGTCTTCATCTCCCAAAATGTTTGAGCAAGAGATAAAAAAAAGAGGGAAAATGCTCTGTGAGAGAAGGAGAGGGCATATTAGGTTCTGTCAGATGGCAGACCTGTCGAGTAGACTCCAAGATAAAGGAGACCACACACTGTTGTCCCATCAAACAGTGACAGTGCAGTAGAAATAGTCCCATTAGTTGCCAACATTTATCCCAGTATCATCCGTCAGACTGAGAATCGGTCATGTTCATGGTAGTGTCAACACAAATACTGTTGACCATTGTTAGACTTGTTCTTTTATACTTACAATCTAGCAGCAGCAAACTAATGGTCTTTATTAGAGCAATAATGAGAGAATGAGAGTTGGAGACAATGGAATCGCAATAAGAGCTGTATGCATGCATCCCTGCATGTTTCTGTGTGTGTGTGTGTGTGTGTGTGTGTGTGTGTGTGTGTGTAGCCATTGCATCTGAAGGCTTAGTTGGGGAAACAGAGAGGGGTGTTAAGGTGAGCATGGTGCTGCTTCTGCTAGCTGGTAGATGTCTCTTCTCTAGCCCTACTCTGTGTACTTTAGCACTCAGGCTGGGTCTGGGCCTGTGTACCGTAGAGCTGAGAGAGGTAATAGAGACTACTGGGACATCAGTTTTCCTGCCAGCTGTCTGAAGAGGCCCAGCTTCAAATCTCTGCTTCCCATCCCGGAGCTGTTACATGAGCCTAGGCTTCAGCGTTTCTCCTGCTGAATGCTTAAACCCAGCTAGGCAGAGCCTGGGCTTAATGGACGTTGGAGGCAGCCGTTTGTAGCATCAGCAACTGCCTCTCCAGGCGCTCAAGTGCATTGGGTCATGGCGGGCTGCCCCGGCACAGCCGGAGAACGGGTTCCTGGAGCTCATTGCCTGTCAGGCTCAATCCTCAGGCTGCCCTCGAGCTCTCTCCACGGCCAACTAACAAGGCCTTACCACACTGGCTCTCCCAGACAGAGAAGGAAGAAAACAACAATGTTCTCAAAGTCTCAACGCTCCTAAATGAAACAGCATAGATGTTAGAGGTCGTCTTGAAGCTCAGGTCAATTACAGTCTTTTTTTCTTGTCATGCACTCATTTCACTTAGTTTTCCCAAGATATGTCCTGTGTCAAAAGCCATCCCTTTATTCTCTGTATAATCTATTTTAATTGACTGCAGCAACACTGTGAGTAATGCAGTATTCCACCTTTCCTTTATGGAAGACTAATCAGAATCCCCAGTCTATGATATAAGCTATTAGCAGTAGGAGTCAGCATATATCCCCCAGGTGGAATGTGACATTAGTAATGCTCTGGCAACTCCTATATGAAACTGCTGGATGAGTGTGATCCATGAAAGCAATCACAGATGGATGAGTCATCGCAGGGTTAAATCCTGCCAATATTTCCTGGATTCCTCAACATGCACATCATATTTTCAGAATATTTATAACGCGGGAGGTTAGATCACTGCATTTCCATTTCTGCTCGATGGTAAGCAATGTATGAATGCAGAAGGTCTACCTCTATGTTACGGGTTAACACTCAGGTCAGAGTAAGAACATAACTAAATGTGGAGGACATAAACCAGAGATCTGTATGAATGAGTTTCTCTCCCTCACACATGATGTGGAGGAGGAAGAGGTGGTGGTTATCCCACTCAGTTATCTCACTGGGCTCTGCTCCAGGCCCAGCTCTGTGTCTCCAGGCCGAGATGTGTGTCTCCAGGCCCAGCTCTGTATCTCCAGGCCCAGCTCTGTGTCTCCAGGCCCAGCTCTGTGTCTCCAGGCCGAGATGTGTGTCTCCAGGCCCAGCTCTGTGTCTCCAGGCCCAGCTCTGTGTCTCCAGGCCCAGCTCTGTGTCTCCAGGCCCAGCTCTGTGTCTCCAGGCCCAGCTCTGTATCTCCAGGCCCAGCTCTGTGTCTCCAGGCACATCTGTGTGTCTCCAGGCCCAGCTCTGTGTCTCCAGGCCCAGCTCTGTGTCTCCAGGCCCAGCTCTGTGTCTCCAGGCCCAGCTCTGTGTCTCCAGGCCCAGCTCTGTGTCTCCAGGATGGGCCTCTCCACTCCTCTCCTCTTACCTTCATACTGAAGCCATTACTGGGCCACGGGTCATTATATCACCCTGGGAGATTCCTCTCTCCTCCCAATGCCTCCTCCTCCCTCCATCTCCGTCCTCTGTTCAGCCTGGACTGACTAGAACCAGCTGCTGAGAGGGAAAGACAGGTGACCTTCGGAAAGAGTGAGAGCGACAGTTGAATTGAACACTCATGTTCACTCATGTGGACAGTCAGGCATGTACACATGTTTAAACACACACACACACACACACACACACACACACACACACGCACACACACACACACACCATGATTTCCATCATTATCATTAGCAGCCACTTCCCCAACTCCATGTTATCATTAGACATGATGATGATTGCATGGATGAGAGTACAACCTCTCCCCCAGTTGCAGCTCGGTTCTAATTGCCTCACCTTGGGTTGGGGAGTGGTGAGACAGTCGGTCAGAAATGTTTCCCACTGTGTGAAGGTCAAGCTTGGGCAACAAGGAAGCTGTTATCCAAATGGCTAAACTAACTCTGCTCTCAGAGTGAGGATGGATTAAACAAATGTAGTCAGACAGACAGGTATTTATTACCTACACCTTTTAACATCAACAAATGAGAGGCTTCTCTCAGGAGGAGCTGATCGCCCAAATCACTTCTGATAATGGATTGGGTCTGATGGACGGCTGTTGCAGACACTCATTTCCAGACCACATCATCAAAAATCCTCCAGTGTTCCCACATGTGGAATGTACATTAAGCACTTATCTTGCTCCCGGACTCTTTGTTATGCTGCCCTCAGATTCAATTTGTGCACTTTTTCATTATTGACTGTCCTTATCTGATCAATGAGGTTTTGCTAGCCTTAAAAAAAAGAAACAATTTCAGGGTCCCAGAGTGAAAGAAAAGTATTACCTTTTTGACAGTGGGAGCACGCTTTTGAGATCATAGATTGAGGGAGGAGTGGAAAGAGAGGGTTTATAACCCAGTAAATTGGCTTTGGGGTTGAGAGAGAGACCTCTGTTTAGCCCTAATCAATGGGAGAAATTGGACACAGCTGGAATTCGCTGGTCAAATGGTGTTTTCAAACCTCAAGTTGTGCTCTCTATTTTGGGAGGTCTCGTGCTCGTCCGTTGACCCTGGTCTTCAGGGTAGGATTTCTCATGTGTTTTCTGTTTTCGTGGGGTGAAATCGAAAGAGATACAGCGCTTCAAAGGCAACAGCCCCTGGAACACGACTCACTCTTATGCTTGAGATGCGCTCTGGGTACCTAACAGGAAATAAGAACTCTTCTCAATGACTCACAGAAAAACAAGCCAATTTGACCACATTATCTCTTATTTCGAAAGAAAAACATAGTGTACACACAAACAACATCAAATGTTTTTCTACATGGCTATGTAGAAGCTTAACACCACCACTTGTTAGCTATTATTGTATTCCATTAATCATCTAACATTACATTACATTACATTTACGTCATTTAGCAGACACTCTTATCCAGAGCGACTTAGAGAATTAACACTTACAAGCAGATTTCAACTTCTTGACACAGACAATTACACTGTCTGATATTACACTTACACTGCCAAAACACATCCCTGTCTATTCCCTATATCAGCCTTGTTGACTGGGCCAGATGCACAATGAAGCAATAGTCCTACACTACTACAAAAGTATGTGAACACCTGCTCATTGAACATCTAATTCCAAAATCATGGGCATTAATATGGAGTTGGTCCCCCCTTTACTGCTATAACAGCCTCCACTCTTCTGCGAAGGCTTTCCACTAGATGTTGGAACATTGCTGCTGGGACTTGCTTCCATTCATTCACAAGAGCATTAGTGAGGTGGGGCACTGATGTTGGGCGATTAAACCTGGCTCGCAGTCGGCGTTCCAATTCATCCCAAAGGTGTTCGATGGGGTTGAGGTCAGGGCTCTGTGCAGGCCAGTCAAGTTCTTTCACACTGATCTCGACAAACTATTTCTCTATGGACCTCACTTTGTGCATGGGGGCATTATCATGCTGAAATAGGAAAGGGCCTTCCCCAAACTGTCATTGTATGCTGTAGCGTTAAGATGTCCCTTCACTGTAACTAAAGTGCCTAACCCGAACCATGAAAAACAGCCCCAGAGCATTATTCCTCCTCCACCAAACTTTACAGTTGGCACTCTGCATTGGAGCAGGTAGTGTTCTCCTGGCGTCCACCAAACCCAGATTTGTCCATCGGACTGCCAGATGGTGAAGTGTGATTCATCACTCCAGATCAGAGTCCAATGGCGGCGAGCTTTACACCACTCCAGCCGACACTTGGCATTGTGCATGGTAATCTTAGGCTTGTGTGCGGCTGCTCGGCCATGGAAACCCATTTCATGAAGCTCCCGACGAACAGTTATTGTGCTGACGTTGCTTCCAGAGGCAGTTTGGAACTCGTTAGTGAGTGTTGCAACCGAGGACAGATGATTTTTATGCTCTTCAGCACTCAGTGGTTCTGTTCTGTGAGCTTGTGTGACCTACCACTTTGCGGCTGAGCCGTTGTTGCTCCTAGATGTTTCCACTTCACAATAACATCACTTACAGTTAACCGGGGCAGCTCTAGCAGGGCAGAAATTTTACAAACTGACTTGTTGGAAAGGTGAGCTCTTCAGTAAGGCCATTCTACTGCCAATGTTTGTCTATGGAGATTGCATGGCGGTGTGCTCGATTTTATAAACCTGCCAGCAACAGGTGTGGCTGAAATAGCCAAATTCACTCATTTGAAGGGGTGTCCACATACTTTTGTATATATAGTGTATATCCAAAGCATCCCTTTAGAGAAACCAGCTGCATCCCAAAGGACCAATATCCTTGGACTTAAATTGGTATCTTTCCTATTCCGTTAAAATGTTTGAGTATTGCACATCTAGATGTGTGATCTGCAGCTGAAGCAGGCATCGGCAGAACCCTATGGCTCTGCTCCTCTCAGAATCCATCTCCTTTAGAGGGGCTGGCAGCTCTGGGGGCTCAATCCCCAGCGTGACTCAGAGAGATGGAGGATGGAACACATGTTTGCTGGCAGATTGCACATTCTGGGGGGGTGGGGGGGAATAAATTGCCTCCTGGACAGCCAGACTCCACATTGTCTGGTCCACTCTACGTCAGCCTGCCCTTAAATACATCTGTACAGGACCTGTCATCAATGCTTTCTTCAGTTTTCGAAAGGCCTCCCATCGCTCCGCGTTGTCGTCTGGTGGTTTGTTGTCTGGTCTTGGCTGCGCTTTGTCGGACCAGTCTCAGTCTCTGTCTCCGGAAGTGATCATGTGGTAGTGTTTAGCTTTCTAATGCCCCGGGCCCTTCTGGCCGGTCTTTAGGGAGATTTCTCATGGAAGACTACCAGCAGAAAGATTGTGGGCCAGTCAACACGGTGAACGGCCAAGTGTGGAAGAACTCTGGTTATCAGGATCTCCCCAGAGCTAACTTCGGTCCAAAACCCACATACAAGGCTCACACAGACGCCAAGCCATCTTAAACTGTCCAAATCAGTTTCTATTGCTTGTGTAGTTTATGTATTTTTTCAATGAAATCCTTCATCCTATGGTAAGCTCCTCTGGCTTTAACAAGCTGTTATACTCCCCTTCCTCTGGTAATGAAATGTAACTATTATCCTGGACTGGGCCTAACATGCATATGGTTATCTTGGCAACAACAGAACTTTAGTGTTGTCGTTTAACGGTCATTTGGAAAAGTCTTTCTCTTTTCGGTACCAGTCTCCTATATGTTTCTCTCCCCTGATATGGAGTTCCAACAAAGCATTGGGAAACTCTCTCTCTGTTTATATTACACTGACACATTCATGTAGTCTGACTGACATGGTCAAGATCAACCAGAGACCTCCTTTTCCCTGAGTGCTCCATCTGGCCTTGCTTTAAACAATGCACAGGTTTTGCTGTGAATATTAACGGACATGCTGCTCTGCAGAAGTCATTCATATTTTAGTGGTATTTGTGTCCTACATGTACTCAGCATGTCTTACTCAACTTTAATTTCTGTGTGTGATCGGAGTTCTACATAAAAACTTAAGGAGCCATCAGTATTAGTTGTTTCAGTGAAAGGCTATTCGCTATGCGAGGCCCAGCTGCTGTCTAGCTCGGTTTACCACGTGCCCAGAGGAACGCAACATGCTCCCACCCTGCTCATTCCCGTCCAAATGGACCTACCTCCTGATCTCACTAAGTACAACTTTTGGTTCGCCAAGGAAAACAATTACTACAGCCTCTCACTGTTAATTTGTGATTAAGATTGCATTATTGCCATGTGTCAGGCCTGACAGCCTGTCATAGGAATGATACGTCCTGACGAGAAATGGGCCCCATGCTTTCATTGTGCCCGACAGCTCCAGCAAACCCGCTGACTGCCAATTTCACCCCCATCCTCCACCCACCACAAACAGCTCTCTCATAAATGGATTTATGGAAGATTGCATTAACAAATAAAGGGCTCTAGGAGAGGAATGGCACTTGTTGTTGGAGTCTTACATCTTAGCCACTGGGCAGTCAGCAAAACACGTTTGGTGCTGGCAAGTGGTTTATCAACTGTCAAGCATACCCTCTAGGGGAGGTTGAGCGGTTAAGGTTTTACTTGGCAATAGCACAACTCTATTTACTTGCAAACTTTTAGTTGGGAAGCAAACGAGGCTGATGACTAGTAGGAGTGTTTTTTTGGTCCGCTTTCCCGTTGTTTTGAAGTGGCCATGCATAGTTATCCTGTCCACACTTCCCGGAGACTGAATAAACCGGCAGGCAATATGTGACATCCCCCTCCAGGCCCCATCGGTCCACACACAGAGCTATGAGGAAACATGTTATGCATGTGGCATAATTTAATCATGATTGAACCATTGCGCGCGCGTTGATTTTGTTCATCCACACCAGACACGATCCAGACACGCAGGTTGAAATATCAAAACAAACTCTGAACCAACTATTTTAATTTGGGGACAGGTCGAAACACATGAAACATTCATGGACATTTAGCTAGCTAGCTTGCTGTTGCTAGCTAATTTGTCCTGGGATATAAACATTGGGTTGTTATTTTACCTGAAATGTACAAGGTCCTTTTTTTCTGGATCTTTGTAGAATTTTGACCCATTTTGAGTTGCACAAAATCGTATGTTCTCTATGCCAACATTTAATCCACAGATAAAGTGGGAAACCTAGCTAGTTTCTAGTAATAGCTCCTTCTTCATTAGTAGTAGTAGTAGTAGTAGTGTTAGTGTTCTTCTTCTTCTGTGGACTTTATATGTCGGTTGGCAACCAACTATAAGGTCCATTACCACCACCAACTGGACTGTAGTGTGGACCTCAGTTAATCTTTCAATCACCCACGTGGGTATATGCTCCTAAAGAACAATGAGGAGATGGGAGAAGCGTGACTTGCAGCGCACCAAGCGTCAAACATAGAACCAAGTTATATTTTAGCGCCTGGCTACGCAGACGCTTGTTGATATATGGATGTGGGTACGCAGACCCACGAGCCACTGCGGCCCCTCATGATGAGTTTCAATTTTTTTTGTGGCCCCCACCACCATCAAAGTTGCCTATCCCTGAGCTATATAGAAGCTATCACCATCCCTTCCTCTAACCTAGGCCGCTGCTGCTGCTTCTAACCTGAGCCCAGCAGGACAGGAGAAGCACGATGGGACAGTATCAGATTGGAATGGGGCGGCAGATTGCCTAGGGGTTAAGAGCGTTGGGCCATTAACCAAAAGGTTGCTGGTTCGAATCCCCGAGCCGACTAGGTGAAACATCTCTCGATGTGCCATTGAGCAAGGTATTTAACCAATATTTCTCCTATAAGTCGCTCTGGATAATAGTGTCTGCTAAATGTTTTAAAAAATCAAATGTAATGTGTCTATTTTAGAGGACAGCTTGGGGTGAGGACAGCTGAGGCGCTGGCGAATGTGTCGACAGCGTCCCGCAGAGAGTGCGAGGTACCCATGTGGAAGATCCAGCTGGCAGAATGTGGGGGGAGGGAACCAGGGCCACGATATGGCCCATCGTTGTCCCACTTACTGCCCGCAAAAAAAGATAGACATCCCTGTGGGGAGATCAGTGATTCCTGATGTTTTATTTTCTCTGGGCCTCTAGTTTCTTTGTCTGTTGCTGGATCCCTTCCACCCAGCTGAGTAAAAACACACTTGACACATGAACAAGGCTCGGCCAACCGGCCCACTGCTCTTGACCCGTGGCATTATGGGTCCGTGATGTCATTGCCAGGGGACTTGTCATGAGGCACTTCACCTAATCGAAGCGTTTTGAATAACGTTCGCTGAGTGGCTGTATCCAAATGGTGTGGAAAGAAAAGTGGATACAAAAAATTATTCACCATGAAATGCAATGAAACAAGATCTTTTCACAGCCCTGTTAAATCAAGGGCCTCATTAAGTCATATCCTGGGATTACAGTTTCACAATATTTTTTAGTGGAGGCTTTCCTATAACACAGTTATTTTCCAGGAAGAAAGTACAATGCCTCCACATGGAAGTCATAATTGGATCATTTATTTTCTACACAATTTTCTACAACCAGATGTAGGTTGGTCATTATTGAACACTTACAGTGGTTTGGTCAATAACAAAAGTTTCTCAATACTTTGTTATATACACTTTGTTGGCAATGACACAGGTCAAACATTTTCTGTAAGTCTTCACAAGGTTTTCACACACTGTTGCTGGTATTTTGGCCCATTCCTCCATGCAGATCTCCTCTAGAGCAGTGATGTTTTGGGGCTGTCGCTGGGCAACACGGACTTTCAACTCCCTCCAAAGATTTTCTATGGGGTTGAGATCTGGAGACTGGCTAGGCCACTCCAGGACCTTGAAATGCTTCTTACGAAGCCACTCCTTCGTTGCCCGGGTGGTGTGTTTAGGATCATTGTCATGCTGAAAGACCCAGCCACGTTTCATCTTCAATGCCCTTGCTGATGGAAGGAGGTTTTCACTCAAAATCTCACGATACATGGCCCCATTCATTCTTTCCTTTACACGGATCAGTCGTCCTGGTCCCTTTGCAGAAAAACAGCCCCAAAGCATGATGTTTCCACCCCCATGCTTCACAGTAGGTATGGTGTTCTTTGGATGCAACTCAGCATTCTTTGTCCTCCAAACACGACGAGTTGAGTTTTTACCAAAAAGTTATATTTTGGTTTCATCTGACCATATGACATTCTCCCAATCCTCTTCTGGATCATCCAAATGCACTCTAGCAAACTTCAGACGGGCCTGGACATGTACTGGCTTAAGCAGGGGGACACGTCTGGCACTGCAGGATTTGAGTCCCTGCGGCGTAGTGTGTTACTGATGGTAGGCTTTGTTACTTTGGTCCCAGCTCTTTGCAGGTCATTCACTAGGTCCCCCCGTGTGGTTCTGGGATTTTTGCTCACCGTTCTTGTGATCATTTTAATCCCACGGGGTGAGATCTTGCGTGGAGCCCCAGATCGAGGGAGATTATCAGTGGTCTTGTATGTCTTCCATTTCCTAATAATTGCTCCCACAGTTGATTTCTTCAAACCAAGCTGCTTACCTATTGCAGATTCAGTCTTCCCAGCCTGGTGCAGGTCTACAATTTTGTTTCTTGTGTCCTTTGACAGCTCTTTGGTCTTGGCCATAGTGGAGTTTGGAGTGTGACTGTTTGAGGTTGTGGACAGGTGTCTTTTATACTGATAACAAGTTCAAACAGGTGCCTTTAATACAGGTAACGAGTGGAGGACAGAGGAGCCTCTTAAAGAAGAAGTTACAGGTCTGTGAGAGCCAGAAATCTTGCTTGTTTGTAGGTGACCAAATACTTATTTTCCACCATAATTTGCAAATAAATTCATAAAAAATCCTACAATGTGATTTTCTGGATTTTCTTTTCTCAATTTGTCTGTCATAGTTGACGTGTACCTATGATGAAAATTACAGGCCTCTCTCATCTTTTTAAGTGGGAGAACTTGCACAATTGGTGGCTGACTAAATACTTTTTTCCCCCACTGTATGTAGGTTTTCAAAACATTATTTCACTCTTACGCATCTATCCACAAGACATTAGGCTGGTTTACATCATGTAGACAATTGTCGTAGCAACATCATGAACATTCTATTGTCATCCGACATCAGACTTGTTGTCAAAACGACAGCATCTACATGACATCAGCAGCCTGGTGCTCCAAATAGCATACTTTCTCTATTTTAACACCAGTAAACCCATCCATTTAAAAATAAATGTGTAAATGTCAACCTAGCAAGCCATGCAACTAAAAGCAATTTTAAAAACAATGTTTTGGTTTGTTGCTAGCTAGTTAGCAAGCTAGCTGGCTAGCCAGTTCAAATAATGAGTATAGCTGACAACGTCTTAACTTTAGCTACTTTTGATTAATTATTACAGGAAACTAAATCCACAACAACATTATTATTTACAAGGTAATGGCAAGCTTACAGAAAATAGCTTTCTGCCACAGTGTTTCGAAATAAAAGTAGCTAATTCTATCTGAGAACTTTAGAACGCCTGCATCATCTTGTCATATCTGTGCGACAAGGAAACCGACAGTCACAGCGGTGGTCTATAGACATTCCACCGGAGTATAAATTAAATGTTGTTTTGACCAGCAACACATGTCACATTCTAATTGTCTACAGACATGTCGTTAGACCAAGTATAAACTGCCATTTAGTTTTCCTATCTTTATGAAGGTTGTTAGTAGCGAGGAGCACTATGTCAAAACTCATACTTTAAAATTCAGAATATAACTGAGGTCTGACTCTATATCAGTTTTGAGGGGTTAAATCGTATTATTGAATCACCCTCCTTATTCCACCTCCTTATTCCAGCAGCACAGTGTATAGTATAAACAATATCTTCCCTGAAGTGTTGTGTTGACAAACTGCCTGGTAGAGAGGCTGAGGCTTGTTGTGTTGGGCGCCTCAAGCAACATCTTCTCCTCTCTACCGGCTCAGGAGATGCTGTTGCCTCTTTGATTGTTTCTTCAAATATGCAGATACTTTTTGGGGAGCTGGTTGTTTGTTCTGGGTATTTCCTGGGAGACTCACACCTTGGGCTTAAATAAATAGAGGAGTTGTGATGATTAGTGGCGAGGCATGCTGTCGCTCCCACAAGCCATCTTGAGGGGATGGGGCGGAGGGGTGGGGGGTGGGGGTGGGGGGGACCGAGGAGTTTTCCTCTCCTTCTCCTGCTGTCGCTGCCGTCTCCACCTGAGTATACTGTACATTCCTCCCTACCTTCTTATCTCTCTTTCTCTCTCTCTCTCTCTCTCTCTCCCTCTCCCTCTCCCTCTCCCTCTCCCTCTCCCTCTCCCTCTCCCTCTCCCTCTCCCTCTCTCTCTCCCTCTCTCTCTCTCTCTCTCTCTCTCTCTCTCTCTCTCTCTCTCTCTCTCTCTCTCTCTCTCTCTCTCTCTCTCTCTCTCTCTCTCTCTCTCTCTCTCCCTCCTTTCCGTTTAAAGAGAATATGCTCACTCCCGAGTGGTGGCTCCCAGACAAAGGGGCTCTGTGATTGTAGCTAATTTGTATGCATACGTGCCTGTATGTATGTAAATAATAATAATAATTTAATTATTATGTGTGTAGAGGTAAACTTAATAGGGATGATTGGCTGACACATACAGTGAGGGAAAAAAGTATTTGATCCCCTGCTGATTTTGTACGTTTGCCCACTGACAAAGACATGATCAGTCTATAATTTTAATGGTAGGTTTATTTGAACAGTGAGAGACAGAATAACAACAAAAAAATCCAGAAAAATGCATGTCAAAAATGTTATAAATTGATTTGCATTTTAATGAGGGAAATAAGTATTTGACCCCTCTGCAAAATATGACTTAGTACTTGGTGGCAAAACCCTTGTTGGCAATCACAGAGGTCAGACATTTCTTATAGTTGGCCACCAGGTTTGCACACATCTCAGGAGGGATTTTGTTCCACTCCTCTTTGCAGATCTTCTCCAAGTCATGAAGGTTTCGAGGCTGAAGTTTGGCAACTCAAACCTTCAGCTCCCTCCACAGATTTTCTATGGGATTAAGGTCTGGAGACTGGCTAGGCCACTCCAGGACCTTAATGTGCTTCTTCTTGAGCCACTCCTTTGTTGCCTTGGCCGTGTGTTTTGGGTCAAATACGTATTTCCCTCATTAAAATGCAAATCAATTTATCACATTTTTGACATGCATATTTCTGGATTTTTGTTGTTGTTATTCTGTCTCTCACTGTTCAAATAAACCCACCATTAAAATTATATACTGATCATTTCTTTGTCATTGGGCAAACGTACAAAATCAGCAGGGGATCAACTACTTTTTTCCCTGACTCACTGTCATTAAGATTGGGGCCGATCTCCTGAGTCGTAGGCTGTCTGCCTGTCTGTGTGCTGTCTGCCTGCCGGTGTTGCCTGCCTGTGTGCCTGTGTGCTGCCTGCCTGTGTGCCTGTGTGCTGACTGCCTGCCTGTGTGGTGCCTGCCTGCCTGTGTGGTGCCTGCCTGCCTGTGTGTTGCATGCCTGCCTGTGTGTTGCATGCCTGCCTGTGTGTTGCCTGCCTGTGTGGTGCCTGCCTGTGTGTTGCCTGCCTGTGTGGTGCCTGCCTGCCTGTGTGTTGCCTGCCTGCCTGTGTGTTGCCTGCCTGTGTGGTGCCTGCCTGCCTGTGTGCTGCCTCTCTGCCTGTGTGGTGCCTGCCTGCCTGTGTGGTGCCTCTCTGCCTGCCTGTGTGGTGCCTGCCTGCCTGTGTGTTGACTGCCTGCCTGTGTGGTGCCTGCCTGCCTGTGTGTTGACTGCCTGTGTGGTGCATGCCTGCCTGTGTGCTGCCTCTCTGCCTGCCTGTGTGCTGCCTGCCTGTGTGCTCAGTGGAGCAGCAGTGTGTGGCTCTCTCCAGGATTACGCTGGGAACACAATTATCTCCCTGGCTTTGGGAGGCTGACAGAATGAGCCTTGGGGAAGGGTAGCTGTGTTTGTGAACTATCTACCCACACACACACACACACACACACACACACACACACACACACACACACACACACAGAGAGACACATACACAGACACAAGCTGCTGCTGCTGCAGGCTCGCTCCAGCAGACCATGGCTTACATTAGTATTATACATGAATGTGCGAGAAACTAAATGGTGTAAATGTTACCTGGCAGGGCCTTTTTCGATCTGCTTTAGAGCCCAGTTGGATGAGTGTGTTCCTGTGTTGGGTTAAATGCCCTTTCATCATTCATTTACTCCTTTAAACACCAATTTATCTTAAATGTTTCTCCATACAGTGGCTTGTGAAATTATTCACCCCCCTTGGAATTTTTCCTATTTTGTTGCCTTACAACCTGGAATTAAAATTGATTTACACAACATGCCTACCACTTTGAAGATGCAAATATATTTGCTTGTGAAACAAACAATAAATAAGACAAAAAAACTGAAAACTTGAGCGTGCATTTCAGAACAGGTGTATATATACTGAGATCATGTGACAGATCATGTGACACTTAGATTGCACACATGTGGACTTTATTTAACTAATTATGTGACTTCTGAATGTAATTGGTTGCACCAGATCTTATTTAGGGGCTTCATAGCAAAGGGGTTGGATAAATATGCACACACCACTTTTCCGTAATTTTTTAATTTCACTATTTTGTGTATGTCCATTACATGAAATCCACATAAAAATCAATTTAAATTACAGGTTGTAATGCAACAAAATAGGAAAAAAAAACTCCAAGGGCGATTAATACTTTTGCAAGGCACTGTATGTGTACGGGTCTCATGCATAGAACCGTAAGGCTCCCATGTGTATTGGCACCTAGAGTGCTCATAACATAATATAATAATATTATAATATAATATGCCATTTAGCAGACAACATAATGTTAATGTACATTTTCAAAAGAACTGCATAATGTCCATTATGAAAAGACCAAACTAAAGCAAACATTTCATCATTGCGTATGGGTCAAGGACATTGCTGCACTTTCCATACACCAGTTATGTTCCTCTTAATTGAATATGCATCCCTTCTGTTCCTTCTACAGTGAAACATGAGGTGGACGAGACAGACGCCAGGGTGACACAATTCAAGAAAAAGGCAAAGGAGCTGAGAATCTTGGACGCCAAGACGGCACAGAATTTGTGTAAGTACTCATTGCCCCTTTACCAAGCGTGTCCATCTGAGAAATCTGTCACTATGTCCCAGGAATGGTATAATTTAATTGTGAAATGTGGTTATTAAAACTTCAATTGAGGCTAAAGGCCACTAGAATTTGGGCTCAATTGGGCACAGTGTGTTTTACAAATGCATGTTACATTCAGAGTACATGTGCTATATAACTCAGCATAAAGGGCAGTTGCACTGTAGGACAGTCAATACCTACTAGCATTTTTGCATTCAGGGCCCAATCGGGCACAATGTGTTTTATCAGTCCCTCCATGCTTGAGCAATTCTGTGATTGCAGAATTCCCTGCATATTATGGGAAGGATTGCCCCATCACTGCACTGTTATCGCATAAAACTCTTTGATCTCCACGCTACAAAAAGTGTGCTCGCAATTTTAACCATTCACCGCACTTTAACCATATAGAATTGTTCAATCAAGCTACACATTAACAACCTTTTTTGGGTCAGAATTGCCGCAGCAAAATCAAGCATTTTTGCCCGTAGAGATCACAAAAAATGCTGTGAAATCCTGGAGGGACTGTTTTATAAACACATATTATATTCAGAGTACATGTCATATACCTCTTCTAGCACATGGGGCTATTGTACTGTAGGACGGTCAAGCTGTTTTGTTAGGCGCTTATGATGACTAATGTTCTTAGGGTTATTTGCATAACCTACAAACAGGGACATTGTTTTACCTGAGCTGCGGGTAAGTGCTTTCTTGGCAATGTGCTGGGGGTCATCACTGCTACAGATGGATGAAGTCCCAGGCCCCTCTGATACCATTTGTAAAATCAACACAGAACAGGACCAAGAGACAACGCTGGGTGTTTGTGTTGTGATTATCCCTAGCAGCAGGTGTGGACCATATGCTGTGATCAACACCATCACTGTATCTCTCTCCACCTCTGACCTCTGACCTGCTAGACTTCTTCCTGCATCAGATGACAGAGAAGGCTTGCCTGGAATCCAAGCTGAATATCTCTTTGTTTTTCTATTGTTTGACCTAACTAACTAATCAGTGCAATGGAGCAATATTTTTCAGTATGGATTCCAGTTCATCTTTCTCATGGTAGCATAGCCCAAATTTAGCTGGTTATCGGGTATCGATGGACGGCTTATGCCTTCCCCAGGAGGACCCTCTGTCACATTGACAGCTCCCATTCCATCTCTGTGAACCATCCCTCCCTTCCCTCACAAAGTGTGAGGATGAATTCATTATCCAAGGAGAGGGGTGGCCGTGACAGCGCTATGGGTTTTACCTTAGATATACAATACCTCTGATAACTCCTCATGCAATATTCATGCTTTCAATGCTAAAACAGCAGGTCACATAAACTCCACCTCTTCCCTTGTCTATCCCTGTTTGTGATTCTACTGGATCTGAAACAGAGTATGTCAACATGGAGGAAAGATACTTTAAATCTCCAGGCTGCTGTTGAGGGGGTGGTGACACAAGTACGGGCTAAACTCGTATGTCAAAACAGAGGAAGATGAAATCCCAGGAATATCAACAAATAGCAACTACCCCCCCATCTCCTTCTACTCTCTGACTCTGATTGCAGTCATGTTGACAGTGAGGTATCAAGTATTGCTTCATATCATCACTGTTCTCTTGTGATTGACAGAATGATGATTACATCAGGGGGCAATAATAGAGGGTTGGTATTGGGACGGGAAGCCTCGCTGGAGTGGGTGTAAGGTGTGTGCGCGTGTCTGTGCATGTATGTCTGTATGTGTGTGTTTACGTGTCTTTGCGTGTGTGTACGTGTGTTTGACAATGGAATGGAAACCATGACTACTCTGGAGTGGCTGACTGACTTACCTGCATACTTACACACTAACACGCCTACTCATCCCCTCAGGGATATGCCTCTGCTTCATGTTCTAAACTAACAGTGGTGGTGCTATGACTCTTAGCTAGCTGAACACTGATGTATTGAATGGAAGTTGGGAAATGATCACTGTGATGGGAAATTACACTCAAGCCCACTAAGTCCTGTGAGAAGTCTCTGACTAACACCAACCAGCTCCATCCTTCTCCAGGTTTCTCAAGACCCTCCCAGTCATAACATAATGGTCTCCTCAGTCCTCAATGACATTTTAAAGATTTGTGCGGTAAAAAAATACTATTTATTTCTAACTGTAACCTGGGGAGTGGGTCTGGAGCAGTGGGCAGCAGTCCAGTTGTAACAATAGAAGGGAGTGGGGGTTCTTACTCTAAATAGTTCCATCTGTGCTGATATGTCCCAAAAGGCACCCTATTGCCTATAAAGTGCACTACCTTTGACCAAGGCCCATAACACTCAAAAGTAGTGCACTGCCTAGAGAATAGAGTGAATAGGGTGCATTTTTGGACACATACACGGATTGAGATGTGATGAGAACTGGACGGGGAGTGGGGTCAGGCATGCTATGCTGGAAATGGAGTCAGCCCTCACCCATACTGTGCATAGTGATCTATCAGCATTAAATACGCATGGAACAACTGACATATGTTTGATGTTCTATTCAATGGTTGTCCACAAGGAATTCTACCACCCGTTTTGGCACGAGCCAAGTTCATTTCCCTCGAGTCTGTGCTTTAACATTGTAGTCGCCGACAGAGGAGGAGAATGAATGAATGTGGTGTTTGTACAGTTACATGTCATATTAGTTGTGGTTTTATATTCCCTCCCTCCACTCTTCATAAAAACCTGATCTCTTTGCCAAGCTTTATATCATGTATTCAGCATTGTTCAGAGCCCTTCAAAGTTGTTGTGGTGGTTGATAAATATATTATGAATCCAATGGTGTCTCAGTGAGACTGGAACTGGAAATAAATGAGTGTATGCATCTGTCATTTAGATAATTGTTGAAAGGCAAGTCAGATAGCTCACTCAGAGAAAGAGTGTAACTTATGCTAATGATGTGACAGATGAGCTGAAACTTTCTCTTACACCAATTAAAATGTAACAGCAAAAAAATAGTTGTTCAACTTCCCACAGTTGAAAATACAAAACATAATTTGAGAACCTGCTAAATGAATTGCCTGTTGAGGACATTAACGTTTTGTGAATCTGATGTGTCCCGTGTAGCTCACTTGGTAGAGCATGGCGCTTGCAACGCCAGGGTTGTGGGTTCGATTCCCACGGGGGACCAGTATGAAAATGTATGCACTCACTAACTGTAAGTCGCTCTGGATAAGAGCGTCTGCTAAATGACTAAAATGTAAAATGTAATGTGAACACACAGAGGAGGTGGACTGGCATGGAGTGGGCCTGCTATAGCAGCTGTGAAGACACTCATTACCAGACCTCCACTTGTGACTCCCAGCGTACCAGCCATTAGGTCCAAACTCCCCCTTAGGGCCTCCTCCAGGCCCACCTGGAGACTGGGGCGCCCGCTGAGAATGCCTGCCTAGAATTGAGCAGTCTCCTCGCATTCCATGTAACTCTCAGAGCTCTCATTCTCACTGGAAACCTTGCTAAGATGTAGCTGGGCCGAGGTTCTTGACCACCCCTAACCCACAATTTACAATGGCATTACTTATCTGAGTTTCTGTTCTTGTGTTATGTTGAATCTGCGGTTTAACCAAAGGTTAGGGGATTGACATATCAAGTCATTATCTGGTAATCGGTGCCCAAAATTGGTGTTATTTCAACTGGCTTCTATTGTCGCTGGGAAATGTGGATGTTTTTGTCAGACAGACACAAACAATCCCATTGAAGGGCTGAAAGTGTATTACTTTTCCCAGTGACAGGTTTGATCTGGGCTCGTTTTGTCGGAGGGGCCACTGAAAGGTGAAAGCTCTCTTTTGAACCTGCTGGTCTAATAAAAATAAAAAAGGGAGGAAAATGACTCCCCTCTTCCCGTTTCTATCACAACAGCAATCTTCCTGGGCTCATTCCGGCTGCCTTATGAAGAGATCCGGGACATTGTGCTGGAGGTGGACGAGGGGAGGCTGAGTGAATCTCTGATCCAGGTGAGTCCAACCTACCATCTGACCCGTGTGTGTGTGTGTGTGTGTGTGTGTGTGTGTGTGTGTGTGTGTGTGTGTGTGTGTGTGTGTGTGTGTGTGTGTGTGTGTGTGAGCGTGCGTGCGTGCGTGCGTGCATACGTGTGCATGTGCGTGCTGAGCGACTAACCGAAATGTTGGTTATATTTCATTTTTTGAACAACTAATTGACCGACGTCAGTTCAATTATTTGAATTCCATTTAGTTCTATTTTATTTTATTTTTTTCTTCTGTGAGCTTGGTGTGCAGTTTCTGTAGAGATAAATCAGATCAAGCCTGAACTGTGCGATGTAGTACGGAGTTGTAGCTTCCAACAGGCCAATATTCTACATAATTTAGCGAAGAAAATGTGGTAAATAACTACAATGACCATAATCCATTGCGTAGTCGCTTAAACTTGTCCGGTGTGTGCGGATCGAGTGGGATAGAAAACAGTTCCTTCGTGATCTTGAAAATACATGATGTAATCGATTGATAGTTTATATTTAGCAGTCATAAAAGCCTTATTTACTTTGAAGAACTACTAAAATAGAGATTTTGTCAGACAGCATAAGCAGCAGCTCTATAGAGATCAGATGATGACTTGGAATGAAATAATAAAGTCATGAAATAAAACAAATATTTGATTAAAGTAAAGTAATGTGAATACATGATGGTTAATGGTTTGTAGTCCCCTGTAGCTCAGTTGGTAGAGCATGGCACTTGCAACGCCAGGGTTGTGGGTTCGTTTCCCACGGGGGGCCAGTATGAAAATGTATGCTCTAACTGTAAGTCGCTCTGGATAAGAGCGTCTGCTAAATGACTAAAATGTAAATGTAATGTAAATGTTAATAAGTGATAAGTAGTAATGGCAGTCACTACCATCATGGGACTTTTATTCAATCAATCAATCAATTTTATTTTATATAGCCCTTCTTACATCAGCTAATATCTCGAAGTGCTGTACAGAAACCCAGCCTAAAACCCCAAACAGCTAGTAATGCAGGTGTAGAAGCACGGTGGCTAGGAAAAACTCCCTAGAAAGGCCAAAACCTAGGAAGAAACCTAGAGAGGAACCAGGCTATGAGGGGTGACCAGTCCTCTTCTGGCTGTGCCGGGTGGAGATTATAACAGAACCATGCCAAGATGTTCAAAAATGTTCATAAGTGACAAGCATGGTCAAATAATAATCAGGAATAAATCTCAGTTGGCTTTTCATAGCCGATCATTAAGAGTTGAAAACAGCAGGTCTGGGACAGGTAGGGGTTCCATAACCACAGGCAGAACAGTTGAAACTGGAATAGCAGCAAGGCCAGGCGGACTGGGGACAGCAAGGAGTCACCACGGCCGGTAGTCCCGACGTATGGTCCTAGGGCTCAGGTCTCTCAGTTGGCTTTTCATAGCCGATCATTAAGAGTTGAAAACAGCAGGTCTGGGACAGGTAGGGGTTTCGTAACCGCAGGCAGAACAGTTGAAACTGGAATAGCAGCAAGGCCAGGCGGACTGGGGACAGCAAGGTGTCAGCATGCCCGGTAGTCCTGACGTATGGTCCTAGGGCTTAGGTTCTCAGAGAGAAAGAGAGAACGAGAGAATTAGAGAGAGCATACTTAAATTCACACAGGACACTGGATAAGACAGGAGAAGTACTCCAGGTATAACCAACTAACCCCAGCCCCCCGACACATAAACTACTGCAGCATAAATACTGGAGGCTGAGACAGGAGCGGTCCGGAGACACTGTGGCCCCATCCGAAGAAACCCCCGGACAGGGCCAAACAGGAAGGATATAACCCCACCCACTCTGCCAAAGCACAGCCCCCGCACCACCAGAGGGATATCCTCAACCACCAACTTACAATCCTGAGACAAGGCCGAGTATAGCCCACAGAGGTCTCCACCACAGCACAAACCAAGGGGGGCGCCAACCCAGACAGGAAGATCACGTCAGTAACTCAACCCACTCAAGTGACGCACCCCTCCTAGGGACGGCATGAAAGAGCACCAGCAAGCCAGTGACTCAGCCCCTGTAACAGGGTTAGAGGCAGAGAACCCCAGTGGAGAGAGGGGAACCGGCCTGGCAGAGACAGCAAGGGCTGTTCGTTGCTCCAGAGCCTTTCCGTTCACCTTCACACTCCTGGGCCAGACTACACTCAATCATATGACCTACTGAAGAGATAAGTCTTCAGTAAAGACTTAAAGGTTGAGACCGAGTCTGCGTCTCTCACATGGGTAGGCAAACTGTTCCATAAAAATGGAGATCTATAGGAGAAAGCCCTGCCTCCCGCTGTTTGCTTAGAAATTCTAGGGACAATTAGGAGGCCTGCGTCTTGTGACCGTAGCGTACGTATTGGTATGTATGGCAGGACCAACTCGGAAAGATAGGTAGGAGCAAGCCCATGTAACGCTTTATAGGTTAACAGTAAAACCTTGAAATCAGCCCTTGCCTTAACAGGAAGCCAGTGTAGGGAAGCTAGCACTGGAGTAATATGATCAAATTTCTTGGTTCTAGTCAGGATTCTAGCAGCCGTATTTAGCACTAACTGAAGTTTATTTAGTGCTTTATCCGGTAGCCGGAAAGTAGAGCATTGCAGTAGTCTAACCTAGAAGTAACAAATGCATGGATTAATTTTTCTGCATCATTTTTGGACAGAAAATTTCTGATTTTTGCAATGTTACGTAGATGGAAAAAAGCTGTCCTTGAAACAGTCTTGATATGTTCGTCAAAAGAGAGATCAGGGTCAAGAGTAACGCCGAGGTCCTTCACAGTTTTATTTGAGACAACTTTTTTTTATTTTTATGTTACATTTCTTTATCGGAACCGACATCGAAAACTGTGATGATTTTTTCAGAATCGAACCGAAACCGAACCGACTTACCGCTCAGCGTTATTGTGTGTGTGGCCGTAAGTGTGTGCATCAGAGGAGGATGGTGGGATGAGCTATAGCAGGATGGGATCATTGTAATAGCTGGAATGGAATCAATGTAATTGTACCAAACACATCCAACACATGTAAACAATGTGTTTGACTCCTTTCCATTGATTCTGTTCCAACCATTACAGAGAGCTCATCCTCCTATAGCTCCTCCCTCTTCTGGTATGCATGTACATGTGTGTTTGTGTTGCTATGCAATTATAGTCCGTCAAACTGCACCTATGTGTTTTTATGTCTGGTGGGTAGCCTGGTGACCCCATTTCAAGCCTGACCCGGGCTTTTTTGGCACAAGTCAGCCCCACCCCATTCTCCCAGACCACAAGGACCTCCCATTCATCCAGTCAGCCCCATCCCATTCTCCCAGACCATAAGGACCTCCCATTCATCCAGTCAGCCCCACCCCATTCTCCCAGACCATAAGTACCTCCCATTCATCCAGTCAACCCCACCCCATTCTCCCAGACCATAAGGACCTCCCATTCATCCAGTCAGCCCCACCCCATTCTCCCAGACCATAAGGACCTCCCATTCATCCAGTCAGCCCCACCCCATTCTCCCAGACCATAAGGACCTCCCATTCATCCAGTCAGCCCCACCCCATTCTCCCAGACCATAAGGACCTCCCATTCATCCAGTCAGCCCCACCCCATTCTCCCAGACCATAAGGACCTCCCATTCATCCAGTCAGCCCCACCCCATTCTCCCAGACCATAAGGACCTCCCATTCATCCAGTCAGCCCCACCCCATTCTCCCAGACCATAAGGACCTCCCATTCATCCAGTCAGCCCCACCCCATTCTCCCAGACCATAAGGACCTCCCATTCATCCAGTCAGCCCCACCCCATTCTCCCAGACCATAGGGGACCTTCCATTCATAATAAATGGTATGGGACATGGTTTGGCAAAACTCCCTCCAACTCCACCCTCCTTTCCCCACCCTTTGTCTTATGTCATGATTGATGATCTGGCTAGAGGCACCCTATTTAGACTTTGCTTCGGTATTCCTTGTCTTGGAGAACGCAATAATTGCAAATGGGGGGGGGGCAGGTTTGAGGTAGAGATGCATCGGCTTGGCACAAAAGGCCCAATCTGCATTGACATTGCCTGCCGTATATTTTATCACTCCTGTCCTGCAGCCCCATTGCCTTTTGTGTCTTTCTGTCTAATGTGATGTAGGAGGTGTATAGAAAGGGGGGGGGGTGAGTGAATTAAAAAGGAGCACATTTTCATGTAAGCTTGGCAGTCAGAGTCTCTGTGAGATAGATCAATAGGGAGTATCGGTCTTGTTGCCCCTGTGCAGTGAGCTGTGTCTCTCTGTCTTGACTAGAACACAACCAGTATGTAGGCCTTTCTCACTCAGCAAAATAGATAAATAACCTTTTATATATGTGTATATTATTAGTCCTTCTGGTTTGGTAGCACTTCTTCTTATTTACTCCAAGGCTCGTCCAAGACAGTAGGGTGTTGAAGCGCAGGGGCTTAAGATCCACCGCCACTTTGCCACCACTTTGCAGAGGAGCAGGGAAGCTAACGCGGTGACCTTTTTCTACATTCAGCCTTTCCGTTGAGGGGAGATTAATCTGTCAACAGAACGGCAACCATATACCATCCCATCGTCATTCCCCATCCCTGTTCCACGCACACACCCACATGGCCGGAAAAACAGACGGCCCTTAATGTCCCCTCACTTGAACACTCGGTGCCTCATGCAGTCCTAAGTGCAGCCATGGGAAGCGGTAATATCCCTTATGGGTTGTGTCGCTGGACCGACTTGGGGAATGGAGTGGTGGCTTGGTGTGAAGAGCGTTGTTGGTAAGTGGTGATGTCTGAGAGGAGAGGCGCCGGGGGAGATATGGATGCAGGTTGATTCAGAGGGGGAAGAGAAAGCTTCCCGCTGGGATGACACGGCCCTGAGTGTGGTCTCCCATCTCAACTCACCCCACTGATTAATCACATTACACTGACTGCTCTCTGCCGCACGCCAATCACCATTTAAACACACACATGGCTGCACACACACACTCCGCCATGATGCGCCTGTAGAGTCAGGCTAGGATGATAATGTGGATGCTGCTATGAGGTAGTGAGCGTGATGGTGATGTCATATAGATGGAAGGAGGGAGGCTTTGAGATATGTGTTAGGTACAGAGTGGTTCTCAGTGGAGAAGGAGGGGTGTGAGATGACCATTTCGTTCTGCCTCTCGATTTGCCTCCAGCGAAGGTTAAAGGGCAGAGTGAGAAGAGCTCGGTCTGGCCCTCCTTCAAACTGCAGTCAAGGAGAGGTCGACCCCCAGGAGATGAGAGTGAGGGATGGGCGTGAGTGGCCTCACCGTCACCCCTTCACCAAATTGATCGCAACAGAGAAATCAAGAAAATGGTGTACGTAGAGCAAGGGCCTCTGTAGTCCTCTCACGGTGACACCGATACCGTCCCTGCTCAATATGAACTAGGGATCCCAGGGAACCATTCCCATTAGGCAGAGTATTTATTGAAAATCCACTTCAGTTCGAAAGGGCACCTCCACTACCGCTCTTTCAAGGAGGAATGTGGGATGTGGATGAAGGGAATAAAAAAATATAGATATATAAATAAATAGGAGGGAAGGAAAGGAGGGCTCTTAATGTATATAAGACCTTATTCAATCACATAATCTTCCCGGCCCCATGTCGACATGTCTAATGCAATGATTTTTCAGCTAAACGTTGCAGCACGCCGGCCTTGACATGTCCATCCATACGATGTGTCACCCCGTCCGAGTGGAATACATATCGGAGTTGATTGGCTCTCCCTACTTTGCATTAGGAGCCATCAGCACCCCCAGCATATGATGGACAGGTCCCTGAACTTCGGCACTCATCACCAAACGCTCACCACCATCCATCCAGCACATCCATCCATAGGAATATGCGTCTTCCATCCTATTAGCTTTATCAACGTCCTCACTCAGTACAGATTCATTTCCCCTCAGTACAGATTTTCTTCCCCCCAATACAGATTCCCATCCCCTCAGTACATATTTCCTTCCCCTCAGTACAGATTCCCTTCCCCCCAGTACAGATTCCCTTCCCCCCAGTACATATTTTGTTCCCCTCAGTACAGATTCCTTTCCCCTCAGTACAAATTCCTTTCCCCTCAGTACAGATTCCCTTCCCCTCAGTACAGATTCCCTCTGTGAATAATGGCTCTTTCCAGTCAGCTGCTACTCTATGATCTTCATCTGATCTTGGCTTTATTCAATGTTGCAGAGAGGTCGGTTATGGATGTCAGCACCATTTCTTGATCACCAGAAAGATGTCAGAAGACCCCTGTGTGTCGGCACAAAAGCCCCACCATAACAATCAGATCAAAAGGTGGCAAAAACAGTAAGAAGTGGGAGTGTGTTACGGCAAAACCGAGGGAAAGGACTCCTTGAAACCGCCGGTGGGCTGACAAAGTCTCCTTGAATAGGCCGGTGGGCTGACAAAGTGCTCCTTGAATAAGCCGGCGGGCTGACAAAGGTCTCCTTGAAAAGGCCGGCGGGCTGACCAAGTTCTCCTTGAACAGGCCGGTGGGCTGACAAAGTTCTCCTTGAACAGGTCGGCGGGCTGACAAAGGTCTCCTTGAACAGGCCGGCGGGCTGACAAAGTCTCCTTGAACAGGCCGGCGGGCTGACAAAGGTCTCCTTGAACAGGCCGGCGGGCTGACAAAGGTCTCCTTGAAAAGGCCGGCGGGCTGACAAAGGTCTCCTTGAAAAGGCCGGCGGGCTGACAAAGCCATTCAGTGCTGTTGTGAACCGCGGACAAAGGTGGCTGTGAAAGAGACGTGTGGAAGTTATATCCTTCCTGTTTGGCCCTGTCCGGGGGTTTCTTCGGATGGGGCCACAGTGTCTCCGGACCGCTCCTGTCTCAGCCTCCAGTATTTATGCTGCAGTAGTTTATGTGTCGGGGGGCTGGGGTTAGTTGGTTATACCTGGAGTACTTCTCCTGTCTTATCCAGTGTCCTGTGTGAATTTAAGTATGCTCTCTCTAATTCTCTCGTTCTCTCTTTCTCTCTGAGAACCTGAGCCCTAGGACCATACGTCAGGACTACCGGGCATGATGACACCTTGCTGTCCCCAGTCCGCCTGGCCTTGCTGCTATTCCAGTTTCAACTGTTCTGCCTGCGGCTATGAAACCCCTACCTGTCCCAGACCTGCTGTTTTCAACTCTAAATGATCGGCTATGAAAAGCCAACTGAGAGACCTGAGCCCTAGGACCATACGTCGGGACTACCGGCCGTGGTGACTCCTTGCTGTCCCCAGTCCGCCTGGCCTTGCTGCTATTCCAGTTTAAACTGTTCTGCCTGCGGTTATGGAACCCCTACCTGTCCCAGACCTGCTGTTTTAAACTCTAATGATCGGCTATGAAAAGCCAACTGAGATTTATTCCTGATTATTATTTGACCATGCTTGTCACTTATGAACATTTTTGAACATCTTGGCATGGTTCTGTTATAATCTCCACCCGGCACAGCCAGAAGAGGACTGGCCACCCCTCATAGCCTGGTTCCTCTCTAGGTTTCTTCCTAGGTTTTGCCTTTCTAGGGAGTTTTTCCTAGCCACCGTGCTTCTACACCTGCATTACTAGCTGTTTGGGGTTTTTAGGCTGGGTTTCTGTACAGCACTTCGAGATATTAGCTGATGTAAGAAGGGCTATATAAAATAAAATTGATTGAAGTGCATTGTCTGGAGATGGGGGGCAGGCACATGCAATCCCGGCTGGGGGGAGGGGGGGTCTGGTTCCATTGTGTTTGGCCTCAATGCCCCCCACCAGCCCCCACCCAAGTGCCTTTCAGTAGCCTCCAACACCCCCGGGCAGGGGAGACTGGCAGGTTCAGCATCGTCTCCCATTGTCTGCACCATGACAAGGCCACAACCTGAGGGCATCAGCTCGCACTCCCTGCCTCGCTCTTTATTCAGCCCAAATAATAACAGTTCAGCCACACTTTAAAACACTGGTGCTCTGTTCAGCCTGGTTCAGACCCATGATTCCCTCTGACAATAATCACCGCACCAGTGGGATCAGGGGGTCGTGGACTGGGGGATGGGCTCCAACCGCTACACTGACACACATTACAGTGCTTTCAGGCTTCTGGAGCACCCTCTTTCATTTGAATCTGGCTTGTGGCGATAATTGACAAAACAAACACAAGGATGGTGAGGCAGGCTACTTCCACTGCCAAGGAAGCAGTGTCTTAAGTTGGATTTTCCGTTGGCGTCTTCAACTTTCCGAGACCCTTTTCGCAGCATTTTCTGCTTTGTCGGGAATTCTTAACTAGAATACTGGTGATATTTGGTTGGTGCCAACTGAGCACAAGGCTAAACAATCCACAGATCATTAATGAGCCCCTCGCAGGCTGGGTTACTTACTGAGATAATACACTGCTAGCTACAACACAGTGGGTAGAGAACTAGAGCTGTGAAAGCACCTTTACAGGCTGGGTTACTTACTGAGATAATACACTGCTAGCTACAACACAAACCTAGAGCTGTGAATGCAGCACCACGCAGCCAGACAAAAAGACACAGCTATGGCTGCTTTTTAATGCTGTCCATTTGAAGGGATTTGTTAGCGGATGTAGTTTTCCAAAATTTGGAAGACATTTCAAGGTCTCCTTAGATAAAATAATTTACAGGCTTCAAATATGTTTGAAGGTTATTTTAGGGAATTTACAAGTAAGTCAACCTTATTGTCTGATTTAAAACATCACATTTGTAAACCCTCATGTTATTCCGACTGGGCACACAATGGTTCCACGGATGACTGTTAGGAACCTCTTAGAGATCTAACATACATGAAGTCCCGTAATACCCTGCAGCGCTTGTAGTATTCTTTGAGGTCTAAATCAGCTTCCCTCCCCACATCATATGAACGCTAGGCCACGGCCCTGGCTCCGCTAGGTGTAGTCCTTCAGGCAGAGAGAGGGAGTCTACGATGTTTAATTGGCCTTCATTTCCAAATTAGCCATGTCACATCAATGCTCGTCATACTGTAGCACTGACCTGAGTGCATCAAAGCTAATGCATACACACAAATAAATAAGAATAGCAAAAAAATATGAAGAAGAAGAAGCTGCCGCCGCCAGATGTACAACCGGTCAAAGGTTCTAGAACACCTACTCATTCAAGGGTTTTTCTTTATTTTTTACTATTTTCTACATTGTAGAATAATAGTGAAGACATCAAATCTATGAAATAACACATACAGTTGAAGTCGGAAGTGTACATACACCTTAGCCAAATACATTTAAACTCAGCTTTTCACAATTCCTGACATTTAATCCTAGTGAAAATTCCCTGTCTTAGGTCAGTTAGGATCACCACTTTATTTTAAGAATGTGAAATGTCAGAATAATAGTAGAGATCATTATTTATTTCAGCTTTTATTTATTTCATCACATTCCCAGTGGGTCAGAAGTTTACATACACTCAATTGGTATTTGGTAGCATTGCCTTTAAATTGTTTAACTTCGGTCAAACATTTTGGATAGCCTTCCACTAGCTTCCCACAATAAATTGGGTGAACTTTGGTCCATTCCTCCTGACAGAGCTGGTGTAACTGAGTCAGGTTTGTAGGCCTCCTTGCTCGCACACGCTTTTTCAGTTCTGCCCACACATTTTCTATAGGATTGAGGTCAGGGCTTTGTGATGGCCACTCCAATACCTTGACTATGTTGTCCTTAAGCCAACTTTGGAAGTATGCTTGGGGTCATTGTCCATTTGGAAGACTCATTTGTGACCAAGCTTTAACTTCCTGACTGATGTTTTGAGATGTTGCTTCAATGTATCCACATAATGTTACTTCCTCATGATGCCATCTATTTTGTGAAGTGCACCAGTCCCTCCCGCAGCAAAGCACCCCCACAGCATGATGCTGCCACCCCGTGCTTCACGGTTGGGATGGTGTTCTTCGGCTTGCAAGCGAACCCCTTTTTCCTCCAAACATAACAATGGTCGTTATGGCCAAACAGTTATATTTTTGTTTCATCAGAACAGAGGACATTTCTCCAAAAAGTAAGATCTTTGTTCCCATGTGCAGTTGCAAACCGTAGTCTGGCTTTTTTATGGCGGTTTTGGAGCAGTGGCTTCTTCCTTGCTGAGTGGCCTTTCAGGTTATGTCGATATAGAACTCGTTTTACTGTGGATATAAATACTTTTGTACCTGTTTCCTCCAGCATCTTCACAAGGTCCTTTGCTGTTGTTCTGGGATTGATTTGCACTTTTCACACCAAACTATGTTCATCTCTAGGAGACAGATTAAGTGAAATAATCTATCTGTAAACAATTGTTGTAAATATTACTTGTGTCATGCACAAAGTAGATGTCCTAACCGACTTGCCAAAACTATAGTTTGTTAACAAGAAATGGGTAGAGTGGTTTAAAAACAAGTTTTAATGATTCCATCCTAAGTATATGTAAACTTCTGACTTCAACTGTATGGAATCATGTAGTAACCAAATAAGTGTTGAACTTCAAATAGTCACCCTTTGCCTTGATGACAGCTTTGCACACTCTTGGCATTGTATCAACCAGCTTCATGAGGTAGTCACCTGGAATGCATTTCAATTAACAGGTGTGCCTTCTTAAAAGTTAATTTGTGGAATTTCTTTCCTTAATGCATTTGAGCCAATCAGTTGTGTTGTGACAAGGTAGGGGGGTATACAGAAGATAGCCCTATTTGGTAAAATACCAAGTCCACATTATGGCAAGAACAGCTCAAATAATCAAAGATAAACGACAGTCCATCATTACTTTAAGACATGAAGGTCAGTCAATCAGGAAAATGTCAAGAACTTTGAAAGTTTCTTCAAGTGCAGTCGCAAAAACCATCACGCACTATGATGAAACTGGCTCTCATGAGGACCGCCACAGGAATGGAAGACCCAGAGTTACCTCTGCTGCAGAGGATAAGTTAATTAGAGTTACCAGCCTCAGTAATTGCAGCCCAAATAAATGCTTCACAGAGTTCAAGTAACAGACACATCTCAACATCAACTGTTCAGAGGAGACTGCATGAATCAGGCCTTCATGGGCAAATTGCTGCAAAGACACCACTACTAAAGGACACCAATAAGAAGAAGAGACTTGCTTGAGCCAATAAACACGAGCAATGGACATTAGACTGGTGGAAATTTGTCCTTTGGTCTGGAGTCCAAATTTGAGATTTTTGGTTCCAACCGCTGTGTCTTTGTGAGATGCAGTGTGGTTGAACGGATGATCTTCACATGTGTATTTCCCACCGTAAAGCATGGAGGAGGAGGTGTTTTGGTGTGGGGGTGCTTTGCTGGTGACACTGTCTGTGATTTTATTTAGAATTCAAGGCACACTTAACCAGCATGGCTACCACAGCATTCTGCAGCGATACACCATCCCATCTGGTTTGGGCTTAGTGGGACTATCATTTGTTTTCAACAGGACAATGACCCAACAAGAAAGAGAGTGATGGAGTGCTGCATCAGATGACCTGGCCTCCACAATCCCCCGACCTCAACCCAATTGAGATGGTTTGGGATGAGTCAGACCACAGAGTGAAGGAAAATCATCCAATAAGTGCTAAGCATATGTGGGAACTCCTTCAAGACTGTTGGAAAAACATTCCAGGTGAAGCTGTTGAGAGAATGCCAAGAGTGTGCAAAGCTGTCATCTAGGCAAAGGGTGGCTACTTTGAATAATCTCAAATATAAAATATATTTTGATTTGTTTAACACTTTTTTGGTTACTAAATGATTCCATATGTGTTATTTCATAGTTTTTATGTATTCACTATTATTCTACAATGTAGAAAATAGTAAAAATAAAGAAAAACCCTTGAATGAGTATGTGTTCTAAAACTTTTGACTTGTCGTGTATGATCCCTTTCATGGGAACATTTTGGGCTGTTGTGATTTGTATTTCTGTGGCAATCAAGAGTTATTTTCAAGGTGCTTATTCCCAACCAAGGCTATAATTAGAGCCCAACCCATATATCGGTTCACTGATATTATCGGCCGATATTGGCCTTTTTCCGCTATATCGGTGTCGGACGATAATTCCACCGATAACCGACATTCAATAAATAGAATTAAAAAAGGGAATTGTATGCTTATCCAAACACTTAATTTCACAATGTAAGAAATCAACATTCAAAGCATATTTCTTGGACAATTGCTCATTTAGATGGCAATTAATGAGAACTCAGTGTGAAAAATTTACACATTTTCATTGCCCTGGCGTAAAACAGTATATCGGCAGATGTATTGATACATTTTGTCCCCCCAAAAATTTGAATCAGTATTGGACCTAAAAAAAAGTTGGTCGGACTCTAGCCATAATAGCTAATAAAAATGACTCAACTGCCTCCCGAATGGTGCAATGGTCTAAGGCGTCACTACAGACCCGGTTTTGATCCCAGGCTGTGTCACAACCGGCCATGATCGGGAGTCCCATTGCACGGCGCATAATTGGCCCAGCGTCGTCCGGGTTAAGGGAGGCTTTGGCCGGGGGGCTTTACTTGGCTCATCACGCTCTAGCGACTCCTTGTGGCGGGCAGGGCGCCTGCAGGCTGACTGGTCGTCAGTTCAACGTTGTTTCCTCCGACACATTGGTGCGGCTGGCTTCCGGGTTAAGCGGGCTGGTGTAAAGAAGCGCAGTTTGGCGGGTCATGTTTAGGAAGATGCATGACTCCACCTTCGCCTCTCCCGAGCCCGTTGGGGAGTTGCAGCAATGAGACAAGATTGAAATTGGGGAGAAAAAGGGGGTAAAGTACAACAACAACCGAAAATTACTCAACTATTAGATTGGTAAGATGACATCTTCATACAGCGTTAGACAGTGGACACTTGCCAGAGAACAGAACTTTCTAGATTTCTCAGGGAAGACTTTGGTGTCAATGGGGAAGGTTGGGTGTCTATCATCGACACATTTGCACTATTTTAAGTCTATCCCGTGGATGTTTTGATGTACCGTGACAACTGTGTGGCGCTAAGGCTCTCTCACTGACTCCACATTCAACATGAAAAACGAACTGTCAGTGGCTCTTTTGAGCCCAGCTTAAGAAACTTCTGAGGACTTGGCTGCTAGAACTCCTGGTGATCCATTATCTCTTCCACCAAGGCCTTAGCTGCCATTCACTCAGGCTGGGTCGAGATGAAAATGTTAAATATTTACTCACTTTTGGTATGTGTGTGTGTGGGTGTCAAGCTCAATGTGTGTGTGTGTGTTTGTGCGGTTTGTGTATGTGTGCATGTGTAAGTGCACGTGTGTGTGTGTGTGTCTAAGTGTGCATGTGTGTGGTAAAGCTCAGTCTCAACGGTTGATGCCGCCCGGGGGGATTGTTTTGCAGAATATCAGAGTGGTTCCTTAATGTTTTATGTTGGCCGATGTATTTAATATTACCCCATCTCCTGTTCAAAAGGAAAGGCTAATGACTACACGGCTCTACTCGGCTTATTTAGTTGTAATTAATACATGTGTGCAAATGCGCTACATTTCGAGAGGACGTATTAAGAGAAGAAAAATACTTTTGGATGTTAAGGGAAATACCAAGGGTATTTTTATTGTGTTTAAGCCCAGAGTGTCTTAACGGTTAAATATGGGCATCATTTGAACTAAGTCATGGTAAATAGCAGACCTTGACTTTAACAGTGGGAGATACTGTGTACCCATGTAGCTCTACAGTAATAACCATGAAATAGTTTGCATATTGAAACATACTGCGTTTATTTTGTACTTAGCTTTGTGGCACATAGACTACCATGTTTTAACTTTAGAGGATTTGTCTAAAAGGGATGCTTAGATACTATAAGTAGTGTGATCATGTTCTGCTAAGCTGTTACATGCAGCTGTCACACACACACACACACACACACACACACACACACACACACACACACACACACACAGACACACACACTCAAGATATGCAAATGTTATAACATATTATAGATGTAATTGATGGTGTTAAAGCCATGTCAAGGCCCTGAGTTAAAGCCAAGGGTACTGAATGTACCTGCCGTTAAAACTGACGCGACACCCTAGTCTAGTCAATCTGAGTGTTGACAGAGTAGTCAGGAATCTCACACTACAACTAATTTCCTGTCTTTGACCCTCTACTTCCCCAGCTCTAGTTCTAGGCTGCATCCCAAATGGCACCCTATTCCCTGTGGGCCCTGGTCAAAAGTAGTGCACTATAGATGGAAATGGGTGCCATTCAAGACAGCCGGTAGACTGCTGGTAGTAATGCGTTCACCCCACTGGCTCTTTTATTTCCTTTACACAATCTATTACTGTGTTCGTCTGCTGGGAGTCTTGTGGTGGACTGCAAGGCAAGACTTGTTTGGCCGCTTTACCTTTGTCCTTTAGTATTTTATACATCTCACACTGTGCATCTGTCGATGTGTTGGACTCATGTACTCTCTAGAACTTCTCATGAAAGTGGCAATCAGCAATGGAAACAATAACAAGGTGTCTTCTCCCCCCCTGTTCCGGTAAAAGCTGAGGGATGGGGCTGGATAAATGTAACCACTCTCAAATTCATAGACAGAGCTATGGATGCAAAGACTGACCATGATATCACAATTATAGTTTTAACCATGTTTTTAGGCTATATAGTGTTTACATTTACTTTGTTTACAAACATTGGGGTAAAACAAGCTTACAGTATATTATTGCTTTTGAAGGGGCACGACAGTTGACCTAAGTTTATGAGGCAATTACAAGGTATATTCTTTGCAGAATCAATGGGTACATATCATTAATTCACACGTCCAAAAATAGATGTAGCAACTGCAGATTGCCCCTTTAAGGGAATACAAGGAACTGAGAGTTTTTTAAAGGCAAAGTGTAAGTGATGCATATTTTCTTGTTAAAGTGACATGCTTTCTGTTGTTTTGTTGTTTTCTCGACATTAGATCTATCCCTTCTACGGCTAGAGCCTTCCAGAAACACATTAAATACATTTTACAAACGGCATGTTGTGAAATGTTTCTATGGTAATTAAAATGACATGTTTAAGTGAATGTCTCTCACAAGGCAGTGAGGCCCACGGCAACTATTAGTCACAATTACAAACTGAGAGCAGGTTTACTGCACGCCTTATTACATGCTGCAGGAGAAACACTTTGTAGATTAAGTGTATTCATGTCAATTATGGCAAGATGTGGCAGTTGAAAAAAAATGAAATAAAATCATGCTCTTTGTGTGTGTGTGTGTCTGTTACTGCAGCAGTACTCCACTACAAACCTCTGTGTGTGGGCAGATTTTCTGGCTGTTCCTGAATTGTAATGTTTTTCCCTCTTTTTTTTAGAGTCAACGTCTTACTCAGAAATAAATATTTTGTTGAGAGTGTTACTTTCTCTCCATGTTCACCATCATTATGCACTGACAGTACTGTATGTCCCCCCAGTCATACATAATGCCAGCCTTTCTTTAGCGTCCATCTCCATTGACAAACTCTACCCAGGAGAGGAAATGTTGTAGTGTAATATGTTCCCCGCTGGAATTTAGTAAGTGCTCTTACTCTTTACATTCTCATTTAACCACTTCATGTGGTCAATATTATTGAAGAGTTTCTCTCCATTTTATACAGGATAAATGTACATTGTGACGACCTGTATTGAAAACATGCATGTATATGGATGACAGACAGTGTATATTTGATGGTGGAATAGACTATTGATAGGCATCATATTAAATAGTATCATGTTATTACATGGCAGTGTACACACTTGCATCATATTGCACACACACACACAAACACACACTCACACTCACACTCACACACACACACACACACACACACACACACACACATACCGCTCAAGGGTGAAAGCTTGACTTGTCACTTTGATATGTGTTAGCATCTACAGCAGAGGATGCTCACACATATTTCAACTATTTCATTTGGTGGATTTCTTCATAGGTCTAGTAGAATATAATAATAATATGCCATTTAGCAGACACTACAGTCATGCGTGCATAATTATTTTTTGTGTATGGGTGGTCCCGGTGATCGAACCTGCTACCTTGGCGTTACAAGCGCCGTGCTCTACCAGCTGAGCTACAGAGGACCACAATATAGTATAATATAATGGTTGTGTAGTAGAATAGAGTGGTTGTGTAGTAGAATATAGTGGTTGTGTAGTAGAATAGAGTGGTTGTGTAGTAGAATATAACGGTTGTGTAGTATAATAGAGTGGTTGTGTAGTAGAATATAGTGGTTGTGTAGTAGAATATAATGGTTGTGTAGTATAATAGAGTGGTTGTGTAGTAGAATATAGTGGTTGTGTAGTAGAATAGAACGGTTGTGTAGTAGAATAGAGTGGTTGTGTAGTAGAATATAATGGTTGTGTAGTAGAATAGAACGGCTGTGTAGTATAATAGAGTGGTTGTGTAGTAGAATATAGTGGTTGTGTAGTAGAATATAGTTGTTGTGTAGTAGAATAGAATGGTTGTGTAGTATAATAGAGTGGTTGTGTAGTAGAATATAGTGGTTGTGTAGTAGAATATAATGGTTGTGTAGTATAATAGAGTGGTTGTGTAGTAGAATATAGTGGTTGTGTAGTAGAATAGAACGGTTGTGTAGTAGAATAGAGTGGTTGTGTAGTAGAATATAATGGTTGTGTAGTAGAATAGAATGGTTGTGTAGTATAATATAATGTTTGTGTACTAGCATTGAACGAATGGTTTCTTTGTTTATACATTTTCAGTATGACATTTAGATATGTCCTCTATATTGCTGTAATGTACCTTATCCATGTTGTTTTACAACACACACACACACACACACACACCCTCTACACACACAAACACACACACTGGAACTGCTCCCACGCAACAACCAATCCGCGACTCACCTCACCTCTCCCTCCACAGCAACGACCGTTCCAGCTGGGGCCTGGTGATTTATGATTGGTTGTGCCCAAGCCGGGGCTTTTGTCTTGGCCCTTGGTTGTTATTATTATTTATCTTGTTTGTCAATCACCCAGCAGCCATCGTCTGCCTGCCATTTCTAACCATGGCTCTCATCCATATGCATGGAACCCTCATTACCTGGACTTGCCTTGCTCCTTGGCGGCAGAGCTGCAGGGCCTCCGCGGCTGCAGCCCGTGCCAGCCTTTGTTCCTGCAGGACTAACAACAACAGGTGACTGGAGCAAGCCTTCCGTATTGTTGCCCGGCATGGCCATCATTTGTGTGGTGTAAAGTGCAAATGTGGGACGGGACGATAAGTATGTCCATGCATCGGACCCACTGGATTACCGCTTAAGCAGGAACAGCTGGAGAAAGCATGTTCCCCCCCCTCAAGCTTAATTGAAGCCTTATTTTGGCACGCTGTACCATATCCCCCTTCTCCTGCATCAAATGCTTATTCAACAATGAAATGTGAAATACATTATGCTGATCAAGGAAGCTTGGAGGAAAACAAAACACAAAAGGGACTGGATGGAATAAAGAAGGTTGAAGTGGTGGGGAGGCTGGGTTGCTTCAACAGATATATGATGGAGAAGTTTGAAGTGGTGGGGAGGCTGGGTTTCTTCAACAGGGTTATGATGGAGAAGTTTGAAGTGGTGGGGAGGCTGGGTTTCTTCAACAGGGTTATGATGGAGAAGGTTGAAGTGGTGGGGAGGCTGGGTTGCTTCAACAGGGTTATGATGGATAATGTTGAAGTGGTGGGGAGGCTGGGAGGCTGGTTTTCTTCAACAGGGTTATGATGGAGAAGGTTGAAGTGGTGGGGAGGCTGGGTTGCTTCAACAGGGTTATGATGGATAATGTTGAAGTGGTGGGGAGGCTGGGAGGCTGGTTTTCTTCAACAGGGTTATGATGGAGAAGGTTGAAGTGGTGGGGAGGCTGGGTTGCTTCAACAGGGTTATGATGGAGAAGGTTGAAGTGGTGGGGAGGCTGGGTTTCTTCAACAGGGTTATGATGGAGAAGGTTGAAGTGGTGGGGAGGCTGGGTTTCTTCAACAGGGTTATGATGGATAATGTTGAAGTGGTGGGGAGGCTGGGAGGCTGGGTTTCTTCAACAGGGTTATGATGGAGAAGGTTGAAGTGGTGGGGAGGCTAACCCTATCTCCTAAGCCTAACCATAAACCTAATTCTAACCCTAACACTAATTCTAACCTTAACCCTAAACCCCCTAGAAATAGCATTTGACCTAGTGGTGACCAACAAAATGTCCCCAGATGGTCAAATCTTTCTTGGTTTACTATTCTGTCCTCACAAGTATAGTTAAACATGTCCACACACACACACACACACACACACACACACACACACACACACACACACACACACACACATTGTTGTGGGTCAGTGCTGCATTGTATCATGGACAGCTACATTATCTAGAGTGTATGCCGTAGACCCCTTCAGACACACACAGTGCTATATGAATCAGAACTTTGTGTTTTTCTTCTTGGAGCTAAACTTTCTATATCTCAGTGACAGATGGCAAATTACTCTGGGAGAAACACATTCAGATGGCACGTTATTCTCCAGACAAACTCATTTCATTTCAGTCCGGAATGATAGCTCTCTTCAATTGACCTTATTTGATTAAGTAATGTTCATATCTGTCAATGCTGTATTAAGGTCTATCAAGAGTGAAATAATTTTTAGTGCTGCAGTGACACAGGTAATATATGTGTTTCATCTCAATCCTCTTTGGAGAAGTGGAGATGGAGATGTCACCTATGTGAAAGGCTCACCCTCTTGTGAGCTTCAGACAGAGAGGATGTAGACTTTAATAAGACATCATTTATTAAAGGTTCTACTGTCTGTCACCTTTGTAATGACTAGCTAGGACAAATTGTCATTGGGTGCTCTATGGGAGCCAGATCCATGGGCATGACCTGTGGGCCTATCAGCTGAGGGGGAGATGGGGGCATGACCTGTGGGGCTAACAGCTAGGGAGGAGATGGAGGCGGGATCTGTGGGGCTAACAGCTAGGGAGGTAGATGGAGGCGGGATCTGTGGGGCTAACAGCTAGGAGGTAGATGGAGGCGGGATCTGTGGGGCTAACAGCTAGGAGGTAGATGGAGGCGGGATCTGTGGGGCTAACAGCTAGGAGGTAGATGGAGGCGGGATCTGTGGGGCTAACAGCTAGGGGGGAGATGGAGGCGGGATCTGTGGGGCTAACAGCTAAGGGGGACATGGGGGCGGGATCTCTGGGGCTAACAGCTAGGAGGTAGATGGAGGCGGGATCTGTGGGGCTAACAGCTAGGAGGTAGATGGAGGCGGGATCTGTGGGGCTAACAGCTAGGGGGGAGATGGGGGCGGGACCTCTGGGGCTAAAAGCTAGGGGGGAGATGGAGGGAGGTGGGCTCAGACTAAGGATTCAGGTCTGACAGACCACACACACACACACACACACACACACACACACACACACACACACATATAAGGTATATACTGTATGTACACATACATATATATATATACATGCACGTACAAACACTTGTGCACCTTCACATGCATGCAAGTGCGCACACACACACACACACACACTTGTTTGCACGCACACACACACACACACACACACACACACACACACACACACACAGTATCCTATAGAGTTGTACAGTATATCCACCTGCTCAGAGAGTTGCTGTACAGTGCAGTGGTAATGTCTATTAGATTCCTCCATTCCTCTTGTTAACTTCCCCTAATCCCTCTTCACAAACACCGTTCTTAATGGAACTGTTGAGGTGTGCACACACTTCAGAATCCTCAACATTTCTTTTGAAAAGACAAATGTAATGTCACGCCAAGTCATTCCAGCTTTACCATCTTCATCCCTCACCGCTCCAAAATTAATCCATGTTTTTCTTCATTTCACATTTAGTTTAATGTGGTTTTGGAATCTGTCACCCTTGGTCTCTGTATAGCAACCCTCCGTGAGAATCTGAGGTGTTAGTTGGTTTTGGAGTAAAGATCCTGTTTGGATTATGTCTGAGTGATCTACTTTAGATTAGATTAGCCAAATGCCAACTTGTCAAAATCTTTGCATGTAAAATAAAGAATAACACAGAATGAATGAAGAAAGTATGCCTTCTGTTGGTGCGGATGTTAACTTTGGATTGACAATTTGGCAGACTGACAAAATCAGCTCTACAAATACAGAAAAAAATATATACATTTTTATAGGAACTATCTGAATCCATGACCATGGACTTTCTACCACCTGTTTCTACTAATTGATATACTTTCTTAGTGTTGATTGAGGAGAAAGTGCACCTTTATTTACATGTTAAGTGTTTTATTATTTAGTCAGAAGACAGACAGATGAAATGGAATGAGGACACTGTGCACACTGAGTTAATTCCTCACTAATGAGAAAAATAGTTTACTGTCATTAAAATGGTCTATTAGGATTTGACGTGAAAGGCATCTGAAGTGACTCCGTTTGTAATAGGCATACTAAATCTGTCATGACGTGCCTCCTGATTATTTTTTTTAAATAATGGGTTGTTTATGTTTTTTGTCAATTTATGGTATGTTCAAACAGGTCTTAGTCATTTTTTACACGTTTTGGCAGCAACTCATTTGCATGCTGGATAGACAAGACACATAGGGAGAGTCATCTCATTCCATTATTCTTCCATAATCTGTTTTGAAAGTTACCTGCAATTCACTCCCCTAAAACTGCATTAAACCATCACTTTTCCACCTTTAAAGCATTGAAACTCTGAAACTCAGTAAAAAAATATATATACAATTGACTAAACTCATGATTGAAATGAAAAGGGATGTGGATACCTCTTCAGAAGGGCTCATGTTTGACTGCTCTTCAGTATCAAACTCTAACAGAGGCCTTTCAGCCGTTTACTGCGACCCACTGTGGTACCACAGTGGTAAGACGGCAGTCCAACGTTGCTGTTTATCACAATGCAGGGAGAAAAGCCACATGCTCTGACGCTTCCCCAAAATGTGGGCAAAGAAATCTATTAAAATGAGAAAATTGCATCTGTCAAACAGATCGAAAAACAGCATCTTGCTGTCTTTGAATTGGAGGGAAAAAATCTCAATTTCTTTTGTGTCAGTCTCCCGCGGGATGGGTAGAGGAAAACAGAGAGTTCTTACTCACTGTATACATCTGTTGAGATTCCCACTGAATCGTTTGACTTTAATAAAGACTTTATTGCTTGGAGAACATTTGTATTGATTGTGCTGTCCCTGTGACTATCATTTGAGATGTGTTGATTTTCCCTTCTCTTCACCTTCACTATTGGGAATATTCACTACCTGAAGAGAGAATCACAGGAGCCCGCAACAGGAAAAGTTTATTATTATAGAAAGGGAACAGTGGAGGCCATATAATAGGAACAGTGGAGGCCATAGGAAGGGAACAGTGGAGGCCATAGAAAGGGAACAGTGGAGGCCATAGGAAGTGAACAGTGGAGGCCATAGGAAGTGAACAGTGGAGGTCATAGGAAGTGAACAGTGGAGGTCATAGGAAGGGAACAGTGGAGCCAATAGAAAGGGAACAGTGGAGGCCATATGAAGGGAACAGTGGAGGCCATAGGTAGGGAACAGTGGAGGCCATAGGAAGGGAACGGTGGAGGCCATAGGAAGGGAACGGTGGAGGCCATAGGAAGGGAACAGTGGAGGCCATAGGAAGGGAACAGTGGAGGCCATAGGAAGGGAACAGTGAGCCATAGGAAGGGAACAGTGGAGGCCATAGGAAGGGAACGGTGGAGGCCATAGGAAGGGAAAAGTGGAGGCCATAGGAAGGGAACAGTGGAGGCCATAGGTAGGGAACAGTGGAGGCCATAGGAAGGGAACAGTGGGCCATAGGAAGTGGAGAGAAATTGGTCCATGTGGGTCTACTTATTCTTCCAATCAGAAAAGTGATTACTAGTGACATGTCACACTGTGTCAACGTCCACCTGTATGCTTTGTACGCTCTAAAGAAACACCTGATAGATGACTGACAGAAACAAGATGTGCCATCATATTAAAGCTTTATTCCGCAATATCACTTCTATTTGTTCTTTAATTGGAGTATCAATGCTGGGAGCCGGTTTCTTCACAGTTGTTACTGTCTTATACAATACAGTATTGTATTCCTACTCAACAGAAAGACCATTAGTTTCCATGCTCATTCAACGCCCATTGCGCAATACAAAAAAGTTACACACTATTTGTTGCTCTGTCTATCTTGACGTCATTAGTGATTCCACCAGTCTCCAGGAGCCCAAATGAGCGTTTGGTGACTGTAACAGCCCTCCAATAATCTTTCCCAGATGCCGAGTGTGTCTGTCTGTGTGTCTGTCTGGAGGCCTGCCGTGAAGAGTCTGGCATAGCCTCATTCAGCACCGGCTCTGACAGAACTACACATATGGCGACACCTTTGTGTCAATTACCCTCTATGGGGGCTGCTGATAATTAACTAGATGACAGACAAATGAAATAACAATCACACTGAGAATTACATCTCCATCTCAAACTCTTTACCTCAACCTAGCAGCTTCAGTGGTGTGAAGAAAGTCTTGGAGACACCAGTGGAAATGGTCGCAGACAAGGCCACAACACACTCTAATTGTTTGTCTCTTCTCAAAGAGCTGTGCAGAGCAAAGCAACACCAATAATAAGATTCTGGGAGCATTAGCGATGATGACTGCCGTGGCTGAATAGTTTTGCTGCTGTGTTATTGCATTTACTTCTGAATCAATGATACATTGTTGAGGAGGGCTTTGTTCTTCAGCCCAACTGCCAGGGTGATGTTCCTCAGACTCAGAAGGGAGAAGAAAAGGAAATAGAAATTCACTTTTGCCGGCATAATCCCTCTTTACGTGGCGGTGGATCTTTTCTGCACGATTGTGTGTCGTATTTCTGCGAGGCTCGCGAAGCTCTCCAAACCAGTTATTTAATTTATCATGGGAAGACAATAAAGTCGGGTGGCAGTTTGAATTTCCAGAATTCATTTATTTCCACTACACACGTCGATAAATGTTTCCGTAATCTTCTTTTGAATTGGGTTGAAGCATTTTTTAGCATTCTTGAACGGGTTCTTTTCTGGTTTGCACTTTCGAAATAACTGGGTTAATATTCAAACGTGTTTTGCACAATAAGAAGTGGGTCATAAACTGTGACCAAGTTTGAGCATGCATTTACTTTCTTTTTTGCTGCGAAGTGGTTGGCATCGGTTATCCAAATTATTGTTTAAATAATTATCTTCTATCAAAAATGGCATTTTCCTAAAATACAATAATTGACTTCTGTAATGTCTAATAAGCAGTGAGGAAGTAGTGATCAACAGCTTCACCATGGAGATGAGCACAACTCAATAGAGTTAGAGTATCACTAAAGGTTTCTGCCTGAAAGGTCAAGAGTGAATAATTAGCTGTCTCTATTTTAGGGTGGAAATTAGTCCCAAATGGTACCCTATTCCCTATATAGTGCACTACTTTTGACCAGGACCTATAGGGCCGTTTGGGACTCAACCTAGGTGTTTATAATGCACCCCAACCCCGGAACAATTAAAGAAAGAAAACACATACTGTTAGTGAGATCTTTGGAATTACATTGACACCATTGTAAGCCCCCTCATTAGGACACCTTACCATACAATTATTTGGGGGAATGTCATGTCTCACATCCCATTCTATGTGCTCGTTCCCAATTGGTGTCCACTATGATCAACATTCTTCATTATTGAAATATAATGAGGCTACATAACTGGGACACACTTGTTTGCTCTAATTGGGAGAACATTCACCGGCTAATATAGAAGCAACACACATTTCATAGAACTGTTGCAGCCCACACTAGAACTGACAAACCCCACAGCATTTCTTTCCAACTTGGTTGGTTTCTAGACTTTTGAATCCACGGGGGAAGGGGAGATATGTCATCATTAGTGGACAGTAGACTCTGGCCGGTGATGGCTCATGGCTGCTCCGTTCCAGGGCAGTGGTCAGTGTATGTGTGTGTGTGTGTGTGTGTGTGTGTGTGTGTGTGTGTTTGTGTGTGCGTGCCTCTGTCTCTATGTGTGTGTGTCCTGGCCTGGTCGTGACAGAGTGCCAGCCTGCTCCTGCTGTCTAAATTAGGGGAGCTAATGAGGGAGGAAGCTACCAGAAGACCAGAGAAAGGGCACCTCTCCTCCTACTCCTCCTCTTCCTCCTCTTCTTCATCCTCCTCTTCCTCCTCTTCCTCATCTTCCTATTTATCCTCTTCCTCCTCCTCCTCTTTCTCCTCCTTTTCCTCCTCTTCCTCCTCCCCCTCTTCCTCCTCTTTCTCCTAATCCTCTTTCTCCCCCTCCTCTTCCTCCTCCTCCTCCTCTTTTTCCTCCTCTCTCCTCCTCTTTCTCCTCCTCTTCATCCTCCTCCTCCTCCTCATCATCTTCCTCCTTCTCCTCATCTTCCTCCTCTTTCTCATCCTCTTCCTTCTCCTCCTCTTACTCCTCCTCCTCTTCATCCTCCTCCTCTTTCTCCTCTTCCTATTCCTCCTCCTCCTCTTTCTCCTCCTCTACCTCATCCTCCTCTTCTTCACTGTTTGGACCTGTATGATAATTGTAAAGCTTGACTTCGGCTTTCTGAAAGTCAAAATTCTATGTAATAACTGAAGTTACTAGGTTAATCATATTTATGAATGGTAAATTGCCATGATTTCCAAGTAAACTGATGCAAACTGACAATGTCAGAATGCAAGTCTCCATTAATGGCCGGTGTTATTGTGTGTTTGAACTGTGGTTCGCCGGAGCTCTTACTTAAGTTGTTCCCGCTGAGGAAAATAAATGCATCCAGCAGCGAGAGCTGACCTTTTCCTACACATCCTCCTACCTGCCGCGTCACCTCTGTATTCCCATAGAAATGGTTAGTGTGCTAATGTAAAGATAAATGTACCGGAGGAGATATGCAATGTTTGTCTGAACCATGTCAGATCCCTGTGGTGACGCTTATCCTAAATGTACTGAATGTGTGCAAAAATACCTCATAACCATCCACACTCTGATGTACTGTACTGGTGTTTGTATGGAACCTTCCTATAATGATGTTAGGTGCTGTATAAAAGGATATTGGAGTTGAACCTTCTCTACTGGATCAGTGCATGTCAATTAATAGTTATATTGAACACCAGAGGCTCCTAGTGCCTGGTCTTGATTCTAGCTTGGTGCTGTGGGGAGGTTCCTAGTGCTAGGTCTTGATTCTAGCTTGGTGCTGTGTGAAGGTTCCTAGTGTGGGGTCTTGATTCTAGCTTGGTGCTGTGTGAAGGTTCCTAGTGCTGGGTCTTGATTCTAGCTTGGTGCTATGTGGAGGTTCCTAGTGCTTGGTCTTGATTCTAGCTTGGTGCTGTGGGGAGGTTCCTAGTGCTGGGTCTTGATTCTAGCTTGGTGCTGTGTGGAGGTTCCTAGTGCTGGGTCTTGATTCTAGCTTGGTGCTGTGTGGAGGTTCCTAGTGTGGGGTCTTGATTCTAGCTTGGTGCTGTGTGAAGGTTCCTAGTGCTGGGTCTTGATTCTAGCTTGGTGCTGTGTGGAGGTTCCTAGTGCTGGGTCTTGATTCTAGCTTAGTGCTATGTGGAGGTTCCTAGTGTGGGGTCTTGATTCTAGCGTGGTGCTATGTAGAGGTTCCTAGTGCTGGGTCTTGATTCTAGCTTGGTGTTGTGTGGAGGTTCCTAGTGCTGGGTCTTGATTCTAGCTTAGTGCTATGTGGAGGTTCCTAGTGCTGGGTCTTGATTCTAGCTTGGCGCTATGTGGAGGTTCCTAGTGCTGGGTCTTGATTCTAGCTTCGTGCTGTGGGGAGGTTCCTGAGTATTCTCTCATCTATGTATAGTTGTCCATGAATCTGTGACCTTTAAAATATTTAATTCCTTCTAGACTGTAATGTGATTTTTGGATTCAAATAAAGCATTAAAATTAGTCTCTGTGTGTGTTTACAGAACCTGATAAAGAACCTACCCGAGCAGAAGGAGCTGAGCGCTCTGGCAGAACTGAAGAACGAGTACGAGGAGCTATGCGAGCCTGAACAGTTTGGCATTGTGGTGAGTAGGCCTTACTATACTCCGTCATACACACACACACACACACACACACACACACACACACACACACACACACACACACACACACACAAACACCTTTCCAGACTTAGACTCTCACATTTCCACACACTTACCTACATACCTACAGAGGAAATGTATTTCAATTGGTTATTGATTAGGATAGATCCCTCTCTCTCTCTCCCTCTCTATCTCTCTCCCCCATATCTCTCCCCCTCTCTATTTATCTCTCTCTCCCCCCTCTCTCTCTCTCTCTCTCTCTCTCTCTCTCTATATATATATATATATATATATATCTCTCTCCTATCTCTCCCCCTCTCTATATATCTATCTATCTCTCTCTCCCCCCTTCTCTCTCTCTCTCTCTCTCTCTCTCTCTCTCTCTCTCTCTCTCTCTCCCTCTCTCTATATCTCTCCCCTATCTCTCCCCCTCTCTATATATCTATCTATCTCTCTCTCCCCCCTTCTCTCCCCCTCTCTATCTATCTCTCTCACCCCCCTCTCTCTCTCTCACTCCCTCTCTCCTTCCCTCTTATTCCAGTGCATCACCCACTACCTACTCTCATAACACTCCCCTTTCCTCTCTTTCAATTCTGTTCCCTTTCTCTTTATGTCACACAGCAGACCCTCACCTTTTCTTTTCTTGCTACTTCACACACCATGATATGTCTAACTCTTCATTGGGGAGTTTAGTGTAGGGCTGAGACAGTAGGGAGGGGACCAGGAAAAAAATAATAGTACCATTGAGAAATAAATTGGCAAATAGAAAAAGACAGACTTGAGGCTTTCTGTAGTATCAGACCTATTCAATATCTAAAAGACCAATATGGTAGCCTGCTCTTTGACTGACAGAAGCCGTGATTTTGATAAATAGTAAAGTGTGACACTTGATTTCAATATAGTAGCTTAATTATGTGTCCTTGTGTTGTGAAAGTCACAGTGTCATTCCAGGCCGAAAACAAATGACATATTCTGGCATAAACCGTCAATATTGCCTAGTGATAGAATCATAGCCTCGTATTTGGGTTCTCTGTAATAAAGTTAGTGCACTCTACTTCATAGTGAAGTCAGGACAGCTCAGTGTTACACTCCAAGCCACTATAAGTGATTTAGTATGGTTGCCTCAAGCGTACTGAGTATTCTCAGTTAACCTAATGGGTTAAGAATAATATGATAATGTTAAATTGGGGTAGACCTGCAAATCAGTTTGCACACATTCAGTAAAACTGGGTGGTGTTTCTGTACCTGTGACTCTTTGAGGATGTAATGAAGCAAGTTCCCCTGTGATATCTAGCGTAGAGCTACCGTGGTAATATACCGTTCCTGCTGGTGAAGGTACCTCATCAAGACCACCAAGACACACAGGGGCTCCTGAGGGAAATAAGTCACTTTCAACCGTCACTCCCGCTAGAGCCGTCACCTCTTTATTGTGATTTCCCTCTCATAATATACAGAGAAATCAAATCAAGGGTAGGAGGACAATGACTTTGGTTTGACAACTTCCTCATAAACATGAATACATTTGAGCTGTAATGAAACATCAGGACCAGGTCTGGGAAAAACTGTCAGTCAATTGAAATAAATTAATTAGGCCCTAATCTATGAATTTCACATGACTGGGCAGGGGTGCAGCCATGGTTGGGCCTGGTAGGGCATAGGCCCACCTACTTGGCAGCCAGGCCCAGCCAATCCGAATTAGTTTTTCCACACAAAAGGGCTTTATTACAGACATAAATACTCCTCAGCCTTTTGTGCGTATGGAACATTTCTGGGATTTTTTATTTCAGCTCACATGGGACCAACACTTTACATGTTGCGTTGATAGTTTTACTCATATCTTATATTTTCAAATTACAGGCACGGAATAAAAAGTATTGATTGCAGTTATATTATTTACCGGCAAATATGTTTCATGGCCGATGATTTCTCTTTTTCCAAATGAAAGTGCTGCTGGGAGATGGAGGGAATCTGTCTGGTCTTGTTTGGGCCTAGATATTGTTCAGTGGCCCATCACTGCTTGATGTTATCAGACATCATTCATACCATAGTTGATGAAGGGACTTCTGTCTAGTCAAGAAAGACAGTCAACAGATATTTCAATGAGTGAAATATTTTATATACATTTGCATTAGAGCTCTACAAGGCCACATTGGCCACACATTAAACAACATATAACTTATAAAGACTTAATCAGGACATCATAGAGCCTTCATGAACCCTACGTAGGCTTCCTAAACTATACATAACAAAATATTGTCATGTTTGTCCTCTAGATGAGCTCTGTGAAGCTGCTGCGCTCGCGCCTCAACGGAATCCTTTTCAAGCTGACCTTCGAGGAGCAGGTGAACAACATCCGTCCGGACATCATGAATGTGACGTTCGCCTGCGAGGAGGTGAAGAAGAGCGACAGCTTCAGCAAGCTGCTGGAGATGGTGCTGCTGGTGGGCAACTACATGAACGCTGGCTCCCGGAACGCCCAGACCTTTGGCTTCAACATCAGCTTCCTCTGCAAGGTAGGTACTGCAAGGACTGTATGAGTTCGCCACTTTCAGACTTTCAACTTCTCTGTCTCATTCTCACTCTCTCTCTCTGACTGCTCTCTCTCTCTCTCTCACACATTGATGATAGAGTAGAGAGCATACCATCATCAGACACTTGTTTTGTGGTGTGTCCTTGCAGGACAGAAGTGTTTTTTTAAGCCTTTTTCGTAATATCCAATTGGTAGTTACAGTCTTGTCCCATCGCTGCAACTCCCGTACGGACTCGAGAGAGGCGAAGGTCAAGAGCCATGCGTCCTCCGAAACACAACCCTGCCAAGCCACACTGCTTCTTGACACACTGCTTGCTTAACCCGGAAGCCAGCCGCACCAATGTGTCGGAGGAAACACTGTACAGCTGGCGACAGAAGTCAGTGTGCATGCGCCCGGCCCGCCACAAGGAGTCGCTTGAGCGCGATGGGACAAGGACACCCCAGCCGGCTAAACCCTCCCCTAACCCTGACGACACTGGGCCAATTGTGCGCTGCCTCATGGGTCTCCCAGTCGCAGCCGGCTGCGACACAGCCTGGGATCGAACCCGGGTCTGTAGTGACGTCTCTAGAACTGCGATGCAGTGCCTTAGACCGCTGCGCCACTTGGGAGGCACAAGACAGAAGTTATCCTTAGATAGAGAAACAGACTTTGACACAGAAAGTAATTCAGAAGTGATCTCCTCCATCCATTCTCAGATGTGATATTTAATCAGTGTTTGTTTTAATTAAAGACATCCAGTATAGCATTGCAACAGTTGCGGAAGACTCATAAACTTATGGCATGTACATTTGTTTTGTACCGCACACACACATCAATCATAGGACCAAGTTAAACTTAATGAATTATAAATTATGGATTTATGAAATAAGTGATTCATGGGACATTGTACTAAACATTCATTTGATTTGAAATGGTTGACATCCATAATTACAAAACTAGTTTTATAACCATTTTAATCAGTCCGTCACATGCTTCTGATCAAACATGTATTTTTGTGGAGGCTGATAATCATAGCCTGTACTAATAATACAACTAGCGGGCCCATAAAGAGTGGCACGATGCAGTACATGTGATTGTTAGCATTGAAAACCCAGTCTGTATCTCAAATGACACACTAATTCCTACATAGTCCACTACTTTTGATCAAAGCCCTATGGGCCCTGGTCAAAAGTAGTGCACTGTATAGGAGATAGGGTGCCATTTGGTAATGCAGCCCCAACCTCACATTGGTCTCCCTGCAGGCCGGGTCCGAATCAGAGTGAAGTGTCTGGTGTGATGAGACCGGCCCTAACCCCAGGAGGCTGATTGGCCCATTATTGATGGACAGGGAAGAAAATGTCCACATTCTCAACTCAGGTCAATCAACTAAATCCTTCCCTGAGTGGTGGGTCCCTGCTACCTAATGGGCTCATCAAGGAGGTTGTGCAGGGGAAGGGCGAGAGCTGACCCTGTCACCCCCCCCCCAAGACTATCCTTTCTGTTGCTGCCAAGGTAGAGGGACACAGACATGGAGTCCCCCAGGGGCCTATGCTGGAGCCAGTGCAGCAACCTGGATATTGGCTTTGGTTTTTACAAAGGACAGTGATAAAGGTTGGTTATTTGAGTCAGTATGTGGGGTGAGGAGAAGGTTAACACAAACCATTATTATACTGGATGCACTCTACTATGCACTTCCCCCCTCACAACGTGAATGATTTGTTTGATGAATGAAGGGATCGTGTGTATTACTCTCGTTTTTTCAGACGGCAGGGTATCAGTTACACGCAACAGTGATTTATGTGTAGAGAACATCTTCTGAAGATGGAGAATCCAGCCTGTCTTCGAAAGGAAGTTGTGAGACAATGGACACACTTGTTTTGTTATGTTTTGTTATTGAAACATATTGATGACAAAGTTAGAAACAGCTGTCGTGTAATTACTCGTAATCGTTGAACAGTGTGTTTCTGTTGTGTTTTGTCACTGACTTACTGAGCTAAAAGAAAAATGGTCTCCCATTTTAAGTAACTGTAGACAGGGTTTTTCCTTCAGCTTAAGTTAATCAAAACAGGCTGTCACTTTGAAAAGTCATTTGAACATTTTATTTTAAACTGAAAGGTCACGTCCCCTGTCCGTCCCCTGTCCTATAATGAACTTGTGTCGTTGTCAAAAGGAACATTATCGAAAATTACCGCTCGTAAAACATCTGGAAGCTTCCAAAGGTGATAGCAGGAGAAACGTTAAAGGCGACGGCTATTATCATAACCGCCATTCACGACGAGATGATAGCACAGTTCTATGTGTTTTCATAAAAGTCATATCAATGGAGAATAACTTTCTTCCTGTTTCTTTGATAGTCAGTCCTTGAAGTGAAGGGCTGTCATTTTTATCAATGGAAATGATGTTGCTTCCTAAACCTGGTCATCTTCTTGCTTGGGACACTAAGGACATCCAGGATGTTTTAGGCATCAGTTCATTTTAATCTTGTCGAGAAAAATAAAGAATAGAATGAAGACCAAAAATAAGCATACAACTTTAGCCTGCACTGCCTTGGATCCTTGGCTCCTTGGCTCCTTGTCATCGACTTCTCACAAAAAGCAAGTCTGTGGAAGAGATTTGACATATTTCAGGAAAGGTAGACTCAGTGGAATGCACACAGAGATTACAGCAACGTCAAATAAAGTGAGAAAAAAATTTGCAGGGAGAAGCCTTACCGTTCGGTCGGAGCGGCTTTCAAAGCCGTAAGCAAAAAAGGGGCTTTAAATTAGACATTAAGTTAATTAAAGTGGGATTCTTCTCTCACCCTTTGGGGACCCAGCATATACATCATTCATCTTAATATACGGGCTATAGAGAGGAGTTAGTGGGAGGGTGCTCTCTGAACAACCATGGCTGATATATCATGATGGTTTAATTATGAGGAGAGTCCTCTGTATTTTAACATCAAGGGTTTATTAAGGGCACTGAATAGAAATGAACATTCTGGTTTTGTTTACATTTAGTTTATTTGACCTTCTGTTGTTTACCAGTACAATGAGAGCAATAATTTCTGTTGTTTACCAGTACAATGAGAGCAATAATTTCTGTTGTTTACCAGTACAATGAGAACAGTAATCTCTGTTGTTTACCAGTACAATGAGAACAGTAATCTCTTGAGATCCAAATAGTACTTCCTCCTGTAATGTTTTAGACATTCTCATCTCGGAATTCTGAGAAGTGAAGAATGATATTCATCCATTACCATCTGTCCGCTCTCTTTATACCAGATTTGGTTATTTTTTTTTACCTCGAGGAAAAAAAGTAATTCCTCTTATTTTATTTAGCATTGTGTTCCAATTCACATAATTTGACAGAAGACTGACAGAAGATGTCCCTATAATTTAGAACAATATTTTGGATTGACAGACATTTCTCACAACATAAACTATGATTCAGATGTTGCTCTTGGACACGGCTACTGTACTATATCCACCATCCCCTCTCCACCTCTAAAAACCTAGCCATAGCCCGGGGTGTAGCCTGCGGGCTCAATCATTTTCGCTTGTCACTCTCCCAAAACCAACCCGGGCTTAGGCAGTGTGTTGAGGTCTGAGATTGTCGCTGGAGTCCAGGCTCGCTGCCACCGGTGCTCAAGAAGGTCCAAAGTGCCAACGCCCACTCAGCCCCACTGCCATGATTCCCAGAGCCATCGCTGATCGCCCACACTGGCACACACACACACACACACACACACACACACACACACACACACACACACACACACACACACACACACACACTTGCATACATGAGCATGCACACACACACAAGCAAATACACGCGCACACACACACATATACACACACACCCCTTCTCTACTCAACCAGGAATAAGCAAATTACATCGGGCGAAGATCCGCGCTGTCATACTTTGTCAAAGAGAGCCGGGCTGGAGAACTCCTTTGGCGAAAGTTAAATAGAGCAATCAGGGTTTGACAATCCTTCTGTTGGCGTGCGGTTTCTATATTCCCATTGCCACTTTTGTCTTTTATTAGTTAATTGTTCCTTTATTTATTTATAATTTATTTATATATTTCCCTTCAACATCTCGGCAGATGCCCATTATCATGCAGGCAGCCGATGTCTTGCAATATAGAATGAGTACATGGCAGGATACTAACTAGTCAGGGGCTTGATGGAATGTTACCTCATGGCAGGATACTAACTAGTCAGGGGCTTGTTGGAATGTTACCTCATGGCCAATTCCCATATCCAACATTAAACAAACTCCCCTCACATAGAATGTGGCTAACACAAGGAAGAAGCACATTTGGCCCATCTGTTTTATATGGTGAAATTCACGTAAATACATTGTCATGAATCATAAGTAATTAAATGTATTGTGACGCTGTATATTCTATTCCTAATTGCAGGACTAATTTCACCATGTGACTTTGGTGTTCTGTAATAGAATACTGGAAATGACTTGCAGACCCTGCATAGCTGGAAGTAGTTGGAAGTAAAAATGTACTTTATAAGCTTGGCTTCATTAGTTCTTCATGTTGCCAGCACTGCAGGCAATAAGACATGTCATGGTCATCCACGTCTCTAGACTTGACTCTGTTTTAACATATCCATATCACCACATGGTGTGAAGTTATTGTCTTGATGCCTCATTTAAAAGTAACTGCTCCGTGTAAGTTATCCCTGCATGAACCCTCTGAAGCTTGCAGAGTGGAACAGGGGTTAGGGTTGTCGAAAGGTGTGTGTGTGTGTGCGTGTGTTCATTTGTGTTTGTGTGTGTGTGTGTGTGTGTGTGTGTGTGTGTGTGTGTGTGTGTGTGTGTGTGTGTGTGTGTGTGTGTGTGTGTGTGCGCACGTGCGTGCATGCTAATTTGTGTGTGTTTGTGTGTGCATGGATCTGTGTCTGTGTGTTCGTGTGTGTGTGTGTGTGTGTGTGTGCATGGGTCTGTGTGCGTGTGTGTGGTAGTTCATCCTGAAGAGGTGCCTTTACACTCACTGGGGGACAGTATAAGTGGAGGTGAGAGAGACTAAACAAGGCCTGAGGGTGAGAGATAGATGTGATGGGTCTCTGCTGGAGAAAATAGTGGAACATCATAACACAAAGCAAATTAGATCAATGAGAGATTTGATTTGATACTGATATAAATTGCTGGATCCATAGAAATAGAAATCCATGGGTGGACATTTGTGTGTACTCATGCCTAGGTCAACAATGTACTGGTTAAGACAACATAATAATTGCAGAGAGTTAAGAAATAAACACCTTCATTGGACCAGTGTCGTTGCTGATTCTACAGGATTAGCATGGGAAACGTGACCAGTGGTCGGGACATCTAGTAGTAAAGTGGCTGTAGATCATTAGAAAAACATTTAAATGAATAGAATGAAAGTAAAACAGTTATGCTATGTGTTTGCTTTGTAGTTAGCTGAAATTCACTATGATTGTGTATTTTCTACTTTGATGGCACATTTTTTGTACTGCTAACATTCACTTTCGGTCATTTTCGCAATGGCACTTGTCCAATAAATGTGTTTATTTTAGCTTTTGCATGGAATTATTATGTTGTATTAACCTTCTCTATCTTCAACCTACACCCAGGCCAGGAAGTAAAAGCAAGAACTGTATCCTTCAATATGTGCTGTGATTTGTTGAGTCAGCTAAACTGACAATACAAAAAACATGCATTCCATTGCATGAGCCACATCAGTTAGCATCATTTGAATGAACATTCTACATTTCCATGGCAATCCAGCATCAGTTGATAGAACATTTCAAAATACCATAGAAATGATTGTTTCACAATACCAGGCAGCCATTGTGAGAATACCCCTACCCCGGCCACCAGCTCTGCCCCCCTCCGCTATGCAATCTGGTTTCCGAGCTGGTCATGGGTGCACCTCAGCCACGCTAAAGGTCCTAAACGATATTATAACCGCGATCAATAAAAGACAGTACTGTGCAGCCGTCTTCATCGACCTGGCCAAGGCTTTCGACTCTGTCAATCACCGCATTCTTATTGGCAGACTAAATAGCTTTGGTTTCTCAAATGACTGCCTCGCCTGGTTCACCAACTACTTCTCAGATAGAGTTCAATGTGTCAAATCAGAGGGCCTGTTGTCTGGACCTCTGGCAGTCTCTATGGGGGTGCCACAGGGTTCAATTCTCGGGCCGACTCTATTCTCTGTGTATATCAATGATGTCGCTCTTGCTGCTGGTGACTCTCAGATCCACCTCTACGCAGACGACACCATTTTGTATACATCTGGCCCTTCATTGGACACTGTGCTAACAAACCTCCAAACAAGCTTCAATGCCATACAACACTCCTTCCATAGTCTCCAACTGCTCCTAAACGCTAGTAAAACTAAATGCATGCTCTTCAATCGAACACTGCTTGCACCCGCCTGCCCGACTAGAATCACTACTCTCGGCGGGTCTGACTTAGAATATGTGGACAACTACAAATACCTAGGTATATCTCAGGTATATCTCACTGGTCATCCCCAAAGCCAACACCTCCTTTGGCCGCCATTCCTTCCAGTTCTCTGCTGCTAATGACTGGAATGAACTGCAAAAATATCTGAAGCTGGAGACTCTTATCTCCCTCACTAACTTTAAGCATCAGTTGTCAGAGCAGCTTACCGATCACTGCACCTGTACATAGCCCATATGTAATTAGCCCACCCAACTACCTCATCCCCATATTGTTATTTATTTTGCACATCCCCATTATCTCTCTTTGCACATCTTCTTCTGCACATCTATCATTCCAGTGTTAATACTAAATTGTAATTATTTTGCACTATGGCCTATTTATTGCCTTACCTCCATAACTTACTACATTTGCACACACTGTATATATATTTTCTATTGTGTTATTGACTGAATGTTTTGTTTTATCCCATGTGTAACTCTGTGTTGTTGTTTTTTTTTTTTCGCACTGCTTTGCTTTATCTTGGCCAGGTCGCAGTTGTAAATGAGAACTTGTTCTTAACTGGCTTACCTGGTAAAAAAAAGTGAAATAAAAATTAATTAATAAATACCCATGAGTTTACCATTCAAATTGCTAAGGTTAGAGCTTCCAAGCCCATTCTATTAATTATATTTATATTGGTGGATCATCAAAATGAAATAAGCAATGATTAATATATTCATGGGTTGCATGTTTCATCACAATATTGTTTTGAACGTTCATTTTGGACTGATGCCCGACTGAGCATTCTACTCAATGCATCGTCAATGAGCGCTGATTAAGATTTCATCAAAAGTGCATTACAGTGGCTTGGAAATACAATGACATTCACAAGGAGGCAAATAATTAGTAGGAAAAGTTTTTGTCATCATTTTGATGTCACCAGATTTACGTTAGAAGCAGTATAACATTAACTAGTTAGCTAAGATTGAGGGGAGGCCACCATATTCTATCTAGCTAACATTAGCATTGATAGCTATTTTTGACGAACTTTGCTAGCTAATGATAACATTGCCATCTGTCTAAAGTAAATTTGAAAACATGATAATGCTGGCAAAGTTGTTTCCTACTAAATATTTGACTACTTTAGCAAAGTCATCGTATTTCCAGGCACTATAGTGTAATTTAGACAAAACAGTAGTTAGATTCCGTCCAGAATGACTGGGCTTATCACCACTCTAGGGCACCACTATTGCGCTGCCGGCAGAGGGCAGCTTGAGAACGTTCATAACAATGGCATGACGCGACCGAGTAACGGAGGTGCAACCTGTGAATAAGACACAGTTATACATAGCACAACCTGTACCAACCTCAAAGGAATCATACTGGTACATTGATTTATACTGTGTTGTTTTAGTTCTATATTTGTGAGTCACATTAGAAGAACTGATTCATTTGTTGGTCTCCCGCAGATGAAATAAGTGTGTGTGTGTGGTAGTTATTCCTGAAGAGGCGCCTTTACACTCTTAGCCTTGGCAGAGTCATATTATGTCAATGGCCCTCACCTCACTGTGGTAATCAGCTTGCAGTTCTGTCAGATAAACTTAATGACTGCCTAATCACCAGAAGCCAAAGGGTTTCACCCGCGTAAAGGGAGCAAACTGCACTGTACTCAATAGATATATAATATAATATAATATGCCATTTAGCAGACGCTTTTATCCAAAGCGACTTACAGTCGTGCGTGCATACATTTTTGTGTATGGGTGGTCCCGGGGATCGAACCCACTACCTTGGCGTTACAAGCGCCGTGCTCTACCAGCTGAGCTACAGAGGACCTCCTTTGGCCGCCATTTCTTCCAGTTCTCTGCTGCTAATGACTGGAATGAACTGCAAAAATATCTGAAGCTGGAGACTCTTATCTCCCTCACTAACTTTAAGCATCAGTTGTCTAGCCTCCTCCTCCACCCCAGCCCTGCGTTGGCCCAAGGTTAAAGAGCCTGGACACCTCTTTATATCATTAACAGAAATTATGAAAAATATCCAAGATGGCAGATATTCACAACACAGAAATGTGAGGGGAGCTATCTGAGAAGTTGTTCATTATTGTGCCCTTTTCAGACTACTGAGCGAGCACAGTATGGTTTGGGTCAGCCCTACTGTGGGTCAGCCCTATAGTGGGTCAGCCCTACTGTGGGTCAGCCCTATAGTGGGTCAGCCCTACTGTGGGTCAGCCCTATAGTGGGTCAGCCCTATAGTGGGTCAGCCCTACTGTGGGTCAGCCCTATAGTGGGTCAGCCCTATAGTGGGTCAGCCCTATAGTGGGTCAGCCCTATAGTGGGTCAGCCCTACTGTGGGTCAGCCCTATAGTGGGTCAGCCCTATAGTGGGTCAGCCCTACAGTGGGTCAGCCCTATAGTGGGTCAGCCCTATAGTGGGTCAGCCCTACTGTGGGTCAGCCCTATAGTGGGTCAGCCCTATAGTGGGTCAGCCCTACAGTGGGAATCAGGTACCATTTGGAACTTTAGTTTGTACTTACACTGCTATTGTTATTTCAGTACATGACAAGCAGATGCATAACCATATGTAGCTGTCAACTATAACCAGACTGTGTTAATTCACTGTGTTATGTGCTGAGGCAGATGTTTGATTATGCAGAGTGCTGTTATTTTGTATAATTGTATAATTCAATGGGCCCAGACATTGAAAATGTTTTATGAAATGTACTACTCTCTGATTCCTGTATTTTTCCACAGAATACTGCTGATCTGAGCTAGCAGATGAGAAGAGCGCATAAGCACTTTTGCATGTGGTAATGACAGTTTGGGGTCTAACAATAAACAAATTAAAATGTTAAATGCATACAATTAAATTGTGATTATTACCCTATGTGAGCAGATGATTGGTCCTCATCTAATGAAAGTGTGTGTTTGTGTGCACGTGTGAGTGTTTGAGAATGCACTTGTGTGTGTTTGTGTGAGTGTTTCTGCGTACATTTTGTGTGTGAGTGTGCGTGTGTGCGAGAGTGTGTGTGTGAGTGTGTTACGTAGGCATGGCTGACTGTGGTGTTTGTATGGGGAGAATATAGTTGGAATGGGCGTGCAAAGGTGGGTAGTGCTAATTAGCTCTCACAACATGCAGTTCCAGCCGCATGGCAATCACAGTGGGGAATCAATATGGAACAAATTTCTTATGAAGTGGCAATATTGGTACACACATAATCACACACACACACAAAGTAGGAAAACATGTAAACACACACACACACACACACTTGGCTGGCACAGTATTTCTCTCCAGACTCCTTATACGTGGGACTATGCCAGCATCCTCCTTTCTTTTCTTTTGTAAAGACTGGTGCGTCCACAGCTCAGCAGGGGGTCTCAGCGCTTTGCTCCATTTTATACACAGCTGTGTTTTAATATAGGACTACATGCTGCCCCTGTAACATGCCCCAGTGTGTGGATTGTTTGTCATTCTCATATACCACTGTGCCCAGGTCCTATGCTGGTACAGTAATATAGATTGACAGCATGATTTATCATTGGACAATAGGCATCTGCTAAGCTAATTACCACCCACTACGCCAAACCAGGGTATCTTGTTTGTGTGAGGGACACCTGTGGACCAGCCAGAGAAGAATCATAATCAGCACACTCTAGATTGGGTGGCAGTCATTCCAGAAGTACATAATTTCACTAATGTAGCAGGAGTATTTTCATTCCCTACATCCATGTAGAATGACCTATAAGATGTCAAATTACCACTGGCTCAGTGTGTGACTTTTCTTTTTTCTCTTTCACTTCTATGACTATTAGCAACCCAGAGAGCCATAATAACTTCTATGACCATTAGAAACTCAGAGAGCCATAATAACTTCTATGACCATTAGAAACCCAGAGAGCCATAATCACTTCTATGACCATTCAAAACCCAGAGAGTCATAATAACTTCTATGACCATTAGAAACCCAGAGAGCCACTATAACTTCTATGACCATTAGTAACCCAGAGAGCCATAATAACTTCAATGACCATTTGAAACCCAGAGAGCCATAATAACTTCAATGACCATTAGCAACCCAGATAGCTATAATAACTTATATGACCATTAGAAACCCAGAGAGCCAGGTAGACCATAATAACTTCTATGACCATTAGAAACCCAGAGAGCCAGGTAGACCATAATAACTTCTATGACCATTAGAAACCTAGAGAGCCAGGTAGGCCATAATAACTTCTATGACCATTAGAAACCCAGAGAGCCAGGTAGACCATAATAACTGCCACTTAAATATTTCAGCATCAGTAGGAATGTTGTCAACATCCTTGTGCTTTTCAATGTACCAAACATCTCTTTAATGCTGCAGCACCACCTGTGCCGAGCAGTAGCACCAGCGAGTCCACGGATATTCATATACTTTAATGACCTGAGCTATAAATAACTAACAAGATTCCAGAATTAATTTCTGAAGAGAGTTTGCTGGTGATGATGAGCGGGAAAATATGTTGCAATTATTTGGCGAATACATATGGAACAATAAGCAACAACAGGGCCTCTATAAACAGTGTTTGTGGGTGTGTTGAGATGGCAGCTAAAGCAATGTATAAGGGGCTGGATGGACATAATATGCTGTTGAAATATGTCCCTCAAGGCTAGTTACTCTTCTGGTTTTCATTATTCCCCTTTAATCAGGGACATATTTAGCGGCGAGCTTTACACAGCTCCAGCCGACGCATGGCATCGCGCATGGTGATCTTAGACTTGTGTGCTGCCGCTCGGCCATGGAAACACATTTCATTAATGCAATGGAAACAAAGGTCAATCAACATGTACACCTTACCTCTTCTGTCCACCACTACATGTTCTCATAATGAATGTTATATAATGCAACCCAGTGTAATATAATGACATTTTGTTATCTAAAGGGGTTCATATTTTACAATTCTGAATGAATTAGATATCTCTTGCTGAGACAATAGGTCTGCTGGAGTGTTCATGATGACGGAAACTAGATGCTTGGCAAGTGTGTTTGCTGACAATGTGCTTTCAATTTCAGAATGTACTGTTCAGGTTCATAAGGAAAAATTGTATTTTGTATTTACTTACATCAAAAGATTTGATGGTACCAGACGTAAGAGCCATTATTTGCTGTTCAAAGACCTAGCCGGTGCAAAGCCCTCAGTTGTTGTGGTGGTGATAGCTGTGAAAAGCACTATACCTGCTTAGGTCGTGAGAGCAGACCTAGCATCTTTATTGAAATGGTGAAAACCTTTAAAGTGTATTATCTTTACACTTGTACACCTACTAATTCCAGGGTTTTTCTATAAGACATCAAATCTATGAAATAACATTCTTCAAATAGCCACCCTTTGCCTTGATGACAGCTTTGCACACTCTTGTCATATTGATTGTTGATCATTGCTAGACAACCATTTTCAGGCCTTGCCATAGATGTTCAAGTAGATGTAAGTCAAAACGGTAACTTGGTCACTCAGGAACATTCACTATCTTCTTGGTAAGCAACTCCATTGGAGATGTGTCCTTGTGTTATTGTCCTGCTGAAAGGTGAATTAATCTCCCAGTGTCTGTTGGAAAGCAGACTGAACCAAGTTTTCCTCTAGGATTTTGTCTGTGCTTAGCTCGATTCCATTTATTTTTTATCCTGAAACCCCCCTCATGGCCTCATGGTGAAATCCAGAGTGGTTTCCTTCCTCTCCAGCAACTGAGTTAGGAAGGACGCCTGTATCTTTGTAGTGACTGGGTGTATTGAAATACCATCCAAAGTGTAATTAATAACTTCACCATGCTCAAAGGGATATTCAATGTCTGCTTTTTATTTTATTTTTACCCATCTACCAATAGGTGCCCTTCTTTGTAAGGCATTGGAAAACGTCCTTGGTCTTTGTGATTGAATCAATATTTGAAATTCACTGCTCGACTGAGGGACCTTACAGATAATTGTATGTGTGGGGTACAGAGATGGGGTAGTCATTCAAAAAATCATGTTAAACACTATTATTGCACACAGAGTGAGTCCATGCAACTTATTATGTGACTTCTTAAGCAGATTTTTACTCCTGAACTTTAGGCTTGCCATAACAAAGCGGTTGAATACTTATTGACTCAAGACATTTCAGCTTTTAGTTGTTGTTTAATTTGTAGAAATTTTGAAAAACATGATTCCACTTTGACATTATGTAGGCCAGTGACCAAAAATCACAATTTAATCAATTTTCAATTCAGGCTGTAACACAACAAAATGTGGAAAGAGTCAAGGGGTTTGAATACTTTCTGAAGGCACTGTATCAAGGAATATAACGAAAGACATCCCTGCCATTTTGTCCAAAGCATTGAGCACAGGTATCTAAGGAGCCAGCAGGCTTTGATGAAAGGATAATTTGGGAGGAAAACCATCTGCTATTTATGATTTGATTATTGTTGTATTTCTCACCAATGTGGTGAGATTCTTTCTGTGTGTCTTTGGAAAAGGGTTTGTCATTGGCGAGATTGCAGTTGAGACATGTCCCTCTGTCTGTTTGCCTTCGTAGCCTGTCTCTCAGGGAGATATTGGGAGTGATTTATTTAATGGATTCCATTTCAAATGAATACATGTTTGGAGATAGGATGCTTTTCCCCCAGTGTACCATGAAAGCACCCCTCTTTGATAAATAGATAAATACCGCAGTAGAGCAATTGCTGAATTATGCTTTCATAATGGGATAAATCAATCTACCCCCCACCCGGCTTTTTGAGTTTTGGCTTTCGCCACAATTAATTCTTACCTGGGAACAATTGCAATATAATTCCGCGGAAGCCCCCTCCACCTTGAAAATGATACAAAGGCCTTATCCAGGCTAAGTACTTTATTGATCACTCAGAGCCCTTTGAATAGGTGATTATCTTAATACGGGGGCCATTGTTTGCAAAGCACCATGGTAGATAATTCCCCTCACTATACATATCTTTCCAAGTAATCCTTGATTGTTAGAGCAAGGACGACATTGGTGGCTGCACAAAGTAGGACTGAGATGAGGGGACCGACTGCTATCAACCTATCAACAGATTGGAAAAACCAGAGAAGCCAGGAGAAGATAACTGAAGAGGATAGAGGGATGGTGACATAGGATAGAGGGTTGGTGACAGAGAGGATAGAGGGATGGTGACAGAGGATAGAGGGATGGTGACAGAGAAGATAGAGGGATGGTGACAGAGAGAAGAGAGGGATGTTGACTGAGAGAATAGAGGGATGGTGACAGAGAGGATAGAGGGATGGTGATTGAGAGAAGAGAGGGATGGTGACAGAGAGATTAGAGGGATGGTGACTGAGCGAAGAGAGGGATGGTGACAGAGATGATAGAGGGATGGTTTAATGTTAATATGTATTGTTTATTTCACTTTTGTTTACTATCTACTTCACTTGCTTTGGCAATGTTAACATACGTTTCCCATGCCAATAAAGCCCTTAAATTGAATTGAATTGAAATTGAAATTGGTGACACATAGAAGAGAGGGATGGTGACTGAGTAAATAGAGGGATGGTGACAGAGAGGATAGAGGGATGGTGACTGAGAGAATAGAGGGATGGGGACTGAGAGAATAGAGGGATGGTAACTGAGAGGATAGAGAGATGGTGACTGAGAGAATAGAGGGATGGTAACTGAGAGAATAGAGGGATGGTGTGCTTCAACAGAAAGTGCCTGGATAACAAGTGTCTTGTGCTCTTAGCAGGTGTTTAATTGGGGCTGGTGGGGTTAAAGTGCTGCTTTATACGGTGATATGGCCAGATATGTGACCAATGGGAAGGGTGCTGATGGTGATGCTCATCATGATGCTCCTATGGCTATTGGAGCAGAAGCATAATGTATTTTTGCATTAACACTCATTACCATTAGACTATCAGTGGCAATGTGTATGCCCTTTCATCACGGCCCGACGCGTCATAATGCGAACTGAGCAACATGCTTGGTCTGTTGTAATCATGTAATTGTCTATGTCCTGGAGAGTGGTCAATTGTGTTATGTGTAATCAACTCTGTTCACCCTCCCTTTGTGATCTTCCCCTGATAGTGGCAGGGGGTGGGAATGTTGCCAAAGACTTTTGTTAGTCTTCCAACAGACCTATTCCACACCTGCTGCTGTTTATAGTCCTAAAATGGACGCCATATTGCATTCTGTTTTGATTATTAGGAATTTAAAAAGTACATTGTCAATAAAGAGTCCACAGTAAGAGTATACTTGATCATTCTTAAGACAAAGCAGAACGGAAAATACAAATTGGAATATATTAATATTAATGGATTTCTTCTCTCTGATATGATCATGTGGTTTCCTGTTGTCTTATTCAACCACTCGCTACCCCACACATCAAGATAATGTAACCTCACAAGACATTTGTTCCCAGGGAGGTCTGCCAGAATCTTGAGAGTTTGGCATGGCTCTGTGAGGTGAATAATAGAAGCCATCTTTATTTATTTTTTATTTTTATTTTTATTTTTTTTTATCTCCCGCTCTCTCTCTTCTCCCCCCTCAAACTTGCCATCCTGAAGTCGAGTCTTGACAGAAAACAATCTGTTTGAGCCGGCGAGGGCGAGGGGGGTCAGCCAGCACCGGTGCCCCTGCCTAATGCAGCCCACCAGCCCATGTCCTCTCCCTCCAATCTCTGTGAGGGAGGGAGGGAAGAGGAAAAAGGAGTAAGAGTGAGGGACTGCAGTCTGGTCGACTACCTCTCTGGGGTTTCACTCATTTAGAGCCGTACTATACCACTACATTATCTCTTTCCAATTCCTTTTCAAAGTCTTTGTGCCTGAGATTCGTGAAAAGGTTATCTACGGTTGCACTTTTCAAATTTTTGACACCTTTGGGCTGGAAAATGTGGTGGCAGATTCATATATTTTTTGGGGAGGTTGGCACATGGGTCCAATGTAATGAATAGCTGTAATTAAAGTGAAAGTTGCCTTCGAATTAGCTTGAGTAAATAAGTAAAAAGGGTGAATAAATAACCTGTTTTCCAGCACTAGCGCCAAAGTCATATTTATTTTTAATGACACAGCTATTTATCAAGGAGTTGCTAAAACACCTTGCAGTGCTGCGCTGACATGTGGATGTATGATTTGATGCTGCCGAGATACACCCCGACAGATGTTGCTCAGTGGGTAACCCCCCAACTCCGCCTCCCCAGTCCTGCTGAAATATTTATATTTACAGTACACATATATTATATTCATGGCTAAATACTGTGGTATGATCCAATAGTTGTAAGATTTGGTAATACTTTACCATAAGTAATTTACCTTAACTTTACTTAGGTTACCCTAATGTAACTACACATAAATAACTGTAGAAACAACATTGTAGTTACATAGTAGCAACTTTATTTACCAATTTCTCTATCATCCTATGTGTGAATGGACAAAGGAACTGAAATCTAGGTAAACTGCAGCGTAGTCCGTCTGACATAGTCTGCCATGTTTGACATTCTTTATTTTGAAGTGCCGACCCACACTTAATAAAGCCAATGTGATTTACTGGAGAAGGTGGCATAGCGCTCCTATTTTGACAGAAATGATTTTCCAAAGTCATTCAGTCTGCCCCCAAAGAAGAGTGAGGGGAAAATGAAATGTGCTCTGGTAGAGAGGGGGAACTGAGCAAGGAAATGCTTGTAGGGATGAATGCATCAATGAGCCAATTGCTCAAAAATTGGACAGGGTTTTAAGAGAGGAAGAGGGGAGGAAAGGGATTTGGCTTGCCCCTGCTTTCCAGCCCAAACTCCTAATTGAAAGGTTATGTAGGATCTCTGAAAGGCTTGTGCAGTTGTCTCTAAGGCACCACAATGGAGAATATGCTCCTAGCAGCCAATGTACTGACCTTTTTCTCTACAATTGTATTAATCTAGTCTAGCACATTCACTTTTCCTTTCTCAAAGCTTTTGTATTTTTTGATCCAGTTCTGTTTGATATGTTGTATGTTTTACGGTGCATCTTCATCACGTGTGTTTTTAATAATGTGTACTCAATGCATGTGCCTTTCTGCTCTCTTGCGGATGCATATTTATCAGAATGCCTCTCATCCCATCATAACTCTAGACATGTATGTGACCACTACCAAACTGTACTATATAATGTATCGTTAAATGCCACTGTCAAATGGTAAAAGTGAAGAAGGCTAAAGGTGGTTCCTGAAGACTGAAAGAAAGAGAGCTGAAAGTATACATATGCCCTTCTCCCCCGACAACTCTCTGTATGGTTATGTATGGTTGGTTGTTTCATGTAGATCCTTTATTGTTGTGGCCTTTTCTAACATTCTAAGAACATTCTGTTCCTGTGTGGCTCAGTTAGTAAGAGCATGGCACTAGCAATGCCAGAGTCATGGGTTGGAGGTCAAATATACCAAAATGTATGCACTCACTGTTGTCAGTCGCTTTGGGCTTTCGCTATATGGTAAGAACAACTAATGTCGTGACTCACCCATGACTTCACCTCTCTCTCAGCTTCGAGACACTAAGTCGGCCGACCAAAACACAACACTGCTCCACTTCCTGACTGAGAAGTGTGAAGAGAAGTACCCGGAGATCCTGAGGTTCCCTGAAGAGCTGCAGCACGTGGAGAGTGCTAGCAAAGGTAAGCCAGTCTGTGCTCTTTAAATAATGGCTGACACTGTCCTTATATGGACACTGTATCACGGGTTGAACCATAATACTACACAGACACTCCTGAGACATTAACAGTAGCTTCTATTCTGATGTGAGAGATGGATGTATAACATACTGCAAAGTCTGAGAGTAATTTAAACTTGTTGTTTTCTGCTAAGGTCATACTAGCACCTTGCAGACAGTAAGCTATAGTTTCAACAAACAAGATATATTCCACCCCGACAATATCTGTCTCTTGAAATCGGACACTCACAGGAAATCACAAAAGATTTTCGACAAACATGCAATTTACTCCACAGCTGCAATCATTCTAGGTGTTAAGTTACCTTTACCAATTTACTGCCTTGTTTCATTTCCTGATCTTCTTGTTTTGACCCCTCTGCATTGTGTTTTGTCTGTAACCAATATAAATCTCTCGACAAGCCCAAATAGTATAGCTCTGTGTCTTTCAATTTAAAAAGCTGTTGATTACAACTATGATGTTATTTGCTTGTGTTTTCATCAGAGTATTTTGTTCACCTTCGGTATCCTCGCTAATCGAACATAATTCCTCTTGAACTATATAAGCCCGGTTAAATCAAATTGTAATTGGGCAATGGTATTTGCTTTGTCTCGGCATTATCACATTGATCCAGAGTTATCCAACTTGTTTTTAGAACGCTTATTTTGGGAGCCAGGAGGCTTAAACCAGGAGACTTCGAGGCATTGTACAGCTTGATTTAGATCCGCCCATGTTTTATAGAGTGACCCAAGAGATTAGGCCTAACAAGGTTAAGATACTTTAATTAGGTATGTTGCATCCGATGGAATAAAACGTCCTAATGGCCAGAGATCCCCTCTTAATCCTTGTGTTGTAAAAATCTGGAATATTCTTCTGTTCAGGAAGAGGGCCCCAGCAGATTCAATATGGATGGTAATTGGCAGCAGTTTCAGTGGCCAATGGGAGAAGGACTTTAATGGAGCGCAAGGGACTCGTATGCATTTCGAGATGACCACCAGAAAAGGTTAACAGGCCGGATGGGAGGCATGGTGTGGATGACAGGACAGAACGAGTGGCTTTAATGCACTACGCATTATTGTCTATCTGCCATTGTGGATTGTCGTTGAGAATAAGAGAACATGGCTGCCGTTTGTGGCGTGGAAGTGTCGTCTTTACAGCTCAAGTGGCGTAATTACCTCAAGAGTAAACATGCTACGTTGTTCCCACCTTTGAATTACGTTATTTATCTGACACGAATGAAAGTTAGTCTCCCTAGGCAAACTAAATTATCTGTGTGTTCCCTCCTGTCACGTAAGAGTTAGCTGCCTCATTGTGTCTGACTGCCTGTCAATACACAAATTCCATTCTGAAGTATTTGGTGGAGAATCCCCAGAGACATATTAACTTTGTTTGTTTCCTATTTGGTTATTTAATCTCGCTAATTATGTGCTTGACTGAGGCAGCGAGGCAGCTATTGTTGAAGTGGACCAGAACCAGCCTTCATTATGGGTATAGTTGGATTAGTGTAGGGCTCAAACTGTCAACGTGTATCAACTCATTCAAGTCCTTTCAGGGACAATCAATTATTGTACATGCTTGTTAGTTCAATTGGGTGAGACTGATAAGCCATTGGTTGACTCAATTCATTATGGCAAACACCAGTGGACAACACAGACATAACACTAAGGAGAAGGCTGTATAGGAGATACAGGGAGGGGAAAAGGTATTTGATCCCCTGCTGATTTTGTACATTTGCCCACTGACAAAGAAATGATCAGTCTATACTTTTAATGGTAGGTTTATTTGAACAGTGAGAGACAGAATAACAACAAAAAAATCCAGAAAAATGCATGTCAAAAATGTTATAAATTTATTTGCATTTTAATGAGGGAAATAAGTATTTGACCCCCTCTCAATCAGAAAGATTTCTGGCTCCCAGGTGTCTTTTATACAGGTAATGAGCTGAGATTAGGAGCACAATCTTAAAGGGAATGCTCCTAATCTCAGTTTGTTACCTGTATAAAAGACACCTGTCCACAGAAGCAATCAATCAATCAGATTCCAAACTCTCCACCATGGCCAAGACCAAAGAGCTCTCCGAGGATATCAGGGACAAGATTGTAGACCTACAAAAGGTTGGAATGGGCTACGAGACCATCACCAGGCAGCTTGGTGAGAAGGTGACAACAGTTGGTGCGATTATTCGCAAATGGAAGAAACACAAAATAACTGTCAATCTCCCTCGGCCTGGGGCTCCATGCAAGATCTCACCTCGTGGAGTTGCAATTATCATGAGAACGGTGAGTAATCAGCCCAGAATTACACGGGAGGATCTTGTCAATGATCTCAAGGCAGCTGGGACCATAGTCACCAAGAAAACAATTGGTAACGCACTACGCCGTGAAGGACTGAAATCCTGCAGTGCCCGCAAGGTCCCCCTGCTCAAGAAAGCACATATACAGGGCCGTCTGAAGTTTGCCAATGAACATCTGAATGATTCAGAGGAGAACTGGGTGAAAGTGTTGTGGTCAGATGAGACCAAAATGGAGCTCTTTGGCATCAATTCAACTCGCTGTGTTTGGAGGAGGAGGAATGCTGCCTATGACCCCAAGAACACCATCCCCACTGTCAAACATGGAGGTGGAAACATTATGCTTTGGGGGTGTTTTTTCTGCTAAGGGGACAGGACAACTTCACCACATCAAAAGGATGATGGACGGGGCCATGTACCGTCAAATCTTGGGTGAGAACCTCCTTCCCTCAGCTAGGGCATTGAAAATGGGTCGTGAATGGGTATTCCAGCATGACAATGACCCAGTTGCCAAACGTCAACCTCAAAACCTTAATGACTTGGAGAAGATCTGCAAAGAGGAGTGGAACAAAATCCCTCCTGAGATGTGTGCAAACCTGGTGGCCAACTACAAGAAACGTCTGACCTCTGTGATTGCCAACAAGCGTTTTGCCACCAAGTACTAAGTCATGTTTTGCAGAGGGGTCAAATACTTATTTCCCTCATTAAAATGCAAATACATTTATAACATTTTTGATGTGTTTTTCTGGATTTTTAAAAAGTTATTCTGTCTCTCACTGTTCAAATAAACCTACCATTTAAATTATAGACTGATCATGTCTATGTCAGTGGGCAAACGTACAAAATCAGCAGGGGATCAAATACTTGTTTCCCTCACTGTAAAGCTGTTTACCTCACAGTGCTTTCCGTAGAACCTGTATTTTAATTATAGGTCAAACACGCGATATACAACACAATAACCTTATTATCCATGGATATTGTTGGGGTATAACCAAGAAAACTAGCCCTTTAAAGGCCCAGTACAGTCAAAAATGTCATTTTCCTGTGTTTTATTTATACTGTATTTCTACACTAAGAGGTTGGAATAATACTGTGAAATTGTGAAAATGATAATAATTGCCTTTTAGTGTAAGAGCTGTTTGAAAAGACCACCTGAAATTGCAGCCTGTTTTTGTGGGATGGAGTTTTGGCCTTCCTGGTGACATACAACAAGCGGTAAATTAGTTAATAGATCAATACGAAAGAGAGAATCCAATCCTCTCTGCCAATAACAGCTACACTGAACAAAAATATAAACACGACATTGAAAGTGTTGGTCCCATGTTTCATGAGTCAGAAATGTTCCTTCCATATGCACAAAAAGCTTATTTCTCTTAAATGTTGTGCACAAATCTGTTTACATCCCTGTTAGTGAGCATTTCTCCTTTTCCAAGATAATCCATCCACCTGACAGGTGTGGCATATCAAGAAGCTGATTAAACAGCATGATCATTACAGAGGTGCACCTTGTGCTGGGGAGAATAAAAGGCCACTTTAAAATGTGCAGTTTTGCCACACAACACAATGCCACAGATGTCTCAAGTTTTGAGGAGCATGCAATTGGCATGCTGACTGCAGGAATGTCCACCAGAGCTGTTGCCAGATAATTAAATTTTTATTTCTCTACCATAAGCCACCTCCAACATCATTTTAGAGAATTTGGCAGTACCTCCAACTGGCCTCACAAACGCAGACCACGTGTAAACACGCCAGCCCAGGACCTCCACATCCGGCTTCTTCACCTGTGGGATCATCTGAGACCAGCCACCCGGACTGCTGATGAAACTGTGGGTTTGCACAACCAAATAATTTCTGTCTCAGGGAAGCTCATCTGCGTGCTCTTCATCCTCACCAGGGTCTTGACCTGACTGCAGTTCGGTGTCGTAACCGACTTCAGTGGGCAAATGCTCACCTTCGATGGCCACTGGCACGCTGGAGAAGTGTGCTCTTCACGGATTAATCCTAGTTTCAACTGTACCGGGCAGATGACAGACGGCAAGCGGGTTGCTGATGTCAACGTTGTGAACAGAGTGCCTCATGGTGGCGGAGGGGTTAGAGTATGGGCAGGCATAAGCTACGGATAACGAACACAATTTCATTTTATCGATGGCAATTTGAATGCACAGAGATACCGTGATGAGATCCTGAGACCCATTGTTGTGCCATTAATCCGCCACCATCACTTCATGTTTCAGCATGATAATGCACAGCCCCATGTTGCAAGGATCTGTACATAATTCCTGGAAACGGAATATGTCCCAGTTCTTCCATGGCCTGCATACTCACCAGACATGTCACCCATTGAGCATGTTTGGGATGCTCTGGATCGACATGTGCAACAGCTTGTTCCAGTTCTTGCTTGAGAAATTGCTGTTTGCTAAGTGATTGAAAACAATCACAGTAAGGTACTTAATTGCTAAACATAAATTATTTGATATTGATATAAAAATGTCTGCATTGGACCTTTAAGAGCAGATGATTCCATAGGGAGAGAGACAGAAATAAGGAGATTTGAAAATATATTTTGTTATTGTGCCTATTGGTCAGCCAGACAGCATTGGTTTGAATCCTGAAGTGATGTGCTTGTTCAGTTTTGACAGAAGTCCGCCTCCACAGGTGAAGCCAAAATTAATTAGATGATTGAGTCACCGACTCTAACAAGAAACACACCGCCACTCACTCTAACAAGAAACGCACCGCCACTCACTCCAACAAGAAACGCGACACAATGATCTTTGTTTTAAAATACACTTATTTGTGTCTTCTCGTTTTCCTTTTCCCCATACCAACGAGAGACCTCTTTGGTCACCAGCGCTCACATTTTATTCTGTTGTTTTCGGTGCTTTTAAGGGCCGTTTGAGCTGTCGGAGACGACAGAAACAAAGAAGCTAAAATTGCAGCTGTCTAGCCTCACTAATGCTCATTTAATCAGAGAACGCTTTGAGGCTGGAACACAAAAGGAGCTCCACAATGGCTGGGCCACGCGTCGGCTTGATATGAGTCTGGAGGAGCTTTTACACTTGTGTAGAAGAACGAGGCCCAGCTGAATAATTTACAGACTATCTTCCAGATATTTTACAAGGCTTTTTGGTCTCCTGTCAGGTAAATTGGTAGAAGAACATGGGAAAAAGATTGCTTCCTTAACTGAGTACACAGTTCACCCTAACCCCAAGCAATATCTAGTTGTCATCTCTAATTATCCTCTCTATTTGGCATCTCTCTCTCCTTCATCGCTACAGTGCATTAGAGACACTTTGTTTCCTAATCTCCACTAAAATAACTTTAATAGTTTCTCCTTTTGTTATTCTTCTTCTATTTGGCCCGTGGCCGGTGGCATGCTGGAATGGAAGTGTGTCTCTAGGATGCCACTTCCTCTCCCTTTATCCCCTATCACTTCCTCTCTCTTTATCCCCCATCACTTCCTCTCTCTTTATCCCCCATCACTTCCTCTCTCTTTATCCCCGTCTCCCCATCACTTCCTCTCTCTTTATCCCTGTCTCCCCCATCACTTAATCTCTCTATTTATCCCCATCTTCCCTATCACTTCATCTCTCTCTTTATCCCCCATCACTTCCTCTCTCTTTATCCCCGTCTCCCCATCACTTCCTCTCTCTTTATCCCTGTCTCCCCCATCACTTAATCTCTCTATTTATCCCCATCTTCCCTATCACTTCATCTCTCCCTTTATCCCCTATCACTTCCTCTCTCTTTATCCCCCATCACTTCCTCTCTCTTTATCCCCCATCACTTCCTCTCTCTTTATCCCCGTCTCCCCATCACTTCCTCTCTCTTTATCCCTGTCTCCCCCATCACTTCATCTCACTATTTATCCCCATCTCCCCCATCACTTCCTCTCTCTTTATCCCCCATCACTTCCTCTCTCTTTATCCCCATCTCCCCCATCACTTCATCTCTCTATTTATCCCCATCTCCCCCATCACTTCATCTCTCTTTATCCCCCATCACTTCCTCTCTCTTTATCCCAGTCTCCCCCATCACTTCATCTCTCTATTTATCCCCGTCTCCCCATCACTTCCTCTCTCTTTATCCCCATCTCCCCCATCACTTCCTCTCTCTTTATCCCCGTCTCCCCATCACTTCCTCTCTCTTTATCCCCGTCTCCCCATCACTTCATCTCTCTCTTTATCCCCGTCTCCCCATCACTTCCTCTCTCTTTATCCCCGTCTCCCCATCACTTCATCTCTCTCTTTATCCCCGTCTCCCCCATCACTTCCTCTCTCTTTATCCCAGTCTCCCCCATCACTTCATCTCTCTATTTATCCCCGTCTCCCCACCACTTCCTCTCTCTCCTAATCCCTGTCTCCCCCATCACTTCATCTCTCTCTTTATCCCCGTCTCCCCCATCACTTCATCTCCCTCTTTATCCCCGTCTCCCCCATCACTTCCTCTCTCTATTTATCCCCGTCTCCCCATCACTTCCTCTCTCTCCTAATCCCCGTCTCCCCATCACTTCCTCTCTCTTTATCCCCCATCACTTCATCTCTCTCTACATCCCGTCTCCCCATCACTTCCTCTCTCTTTATCCCCCATCACTTCATCTCTCTCTTTATCCCCGTCTCCCCCATCACTCCCTCTCCCTTTATCCCCCATCACTTCATCTCTCTCTTTATCCCCGTCTCCCCATCACTTCCCCTCTCCTAATCCCCGTCTCCCCCATCACTTCCTCTCCCTTTATCCCCCATCACTTCCTCTCTCTTTATCCCCATCTCCCCCATCACTTCCTCTCTCTTTATCTCCATCTTCCCCATCACTTCATCTCTCTCTTTATCCCCGTCTCCCCATCACTTCCTCCCTCTTTATCCCCGTCTCCCCATCACTTCCTCTCTCTCCTAATCCCCGTCTCCCCATCACTTCCTCTCTCTCCTAATCCCCGTCTCCCCCATCACTTCCTCTCCCTTTATCCCCCATCACTTCCTCTCTCTTTATCCCCGTCTCCCCATCACTTCCTCTCCCTTTATCCCTGTCTCCCCCATCACTTCCTCTCCCTTTATCCCCGTCTCCCCATCACTTCCTCTCTCTCCTAATCCCCGTCTCCCCCATCACTTCCTCTCTCTTTATCCCCCATCACTTCCTCTCTCTTTATCCCCGTCTCCCCCATCACTTCCTCTCCCTTTATCCCTGTCTCCCCATCACTTCCTCTCTCTTTATCCCCGTCTCCCCATCACTTCCTCTCTCTATTTATCCCCGTCTCCCCATCACTTCCTCTCTCTTTATCCCTGTCTCCCCATCACTTCCTCTCTCTATTTATCCCCGTCTCCCCATCACTTCCTCTCTCTTTATCCCCGTCTCCCCATCACTTCCTCTCTCTTTATCCCTGTCTCCCCCATCACTTCCTCTCTCTTTATCCCTGTCTCCCCATCACTTCCTCTCTCTATTTATCCCCGTCTCCCCATCACTTCCTCTCTCTCCTAATCCCCGTCTCCCCATCACTTCCTCTCTCTCCTAATCCCCGTCTCCCCCATCACTTCCTCTCCCTTTATCCCCCATCACTTCCTCTCTCTTTATCCCCGTCTTCCCATCACTTCCTCTCTCTTTATCCCAGTCTCCCCCATCACTTAATCTCTCTCTTTATCCCCGTCTCCCCCATCACTTCATCTCTCTATTTATCTCCATCTCCCCATCACTTCCTCTCTCTCCTAATCCCTGTCTCCCCCATCACTTCATCTCTCTATTTATCCCTGTCTCCCCCATCACTTCCTCTCTCTTTATCCCCGTCTCCCCCATCACTTCCTCTCTTTATCCCCGTCTCCCCCATCACTTCCTCTCTCTGAGGAGGAGGGAGAGGGGGTTCAAACATTAGAATAATCACAAGCCCATCTACAAACGTCTGGAGCCTGCACACTTAATATACCTGATTGAAAAGAGCAATCAGTTCCGGCTGATTTCCCTGAGAAAGGTTTTTCTTCAGTTCCTTTCCCTTGATTGCCCACTCCAGAGGGACTCTCTCTCTCCCTCTCTCCCCAAGTCTCTAACCTCTACTGCTCCTCAGAGCGGGCAGGCGGGCGGGCGGGCGGTAGCCCTGCCTTTGCTCTATTGCAGGCTGAGCCTCCCTTAATCACATTATACTGCCTTTTCCCCACTGCTTCCCTCCATGTTAATTGCCTTATATTGTTTCTATTTAATGTTCTGCCTTTGTCATGACAAGTCCAAATCGAAAAGAAAGATAATTGCTAATCAATGATAACTGGATCATTGTACAATCCACTCCGGGTCGAGTGGCATACTTTGGCATTTGCTGGCAATCATTAATGTGATTCAGTAAGATGCCCTTTTAACCCTTTTCATTTGGTTTGATTGTATTACTTACATTTGCAGACTAGTATCTACATTATGATTCATTCCTCCCAAAAAATATTAGAGGAATCAATGTTATGTTTTTCTATAATTTATGTATTAGAGACATTATTTCTGTCGGATAAATCCACTTGTCTTCAGAACCAAAATGGCCGCCTTAACTGAAATCTCAGTAGCATTTCCTGTGTAGTGGTGTAAAAGCCATCTTGTTTACCGAGTCATAGCGTGGTCATAGAGTTGTGTGGATGCACAACTTAATTACACATGCAACCCTGCATGCTTGTGAATTATAAATGTTACACACTAACGAGATGATAGATCTGCATGTGGACTCCCAGCAGGTCGACTACTCTCCCCTTCCCTGACACACATGATAGCATCTATTATTACCTCAGAAGTTGTCTCCCCGTAGGAAGTAGCTTTAGAGACAGGTAGAGGCCAGTGATAACTGGAGCCCGGCCCAGCACACACAGTTGTCCTCGCAGGAGACTAGACCCCTCTCTCTATGGACTCACCCATCATTAAAGGCTCACCTGCCTCAAGGTCACTGCTAATTAGAAGCCACATGTTCACCCAGAGAGACTCACAGGGGCAGGGAATGTGCTGAGTCTCAAGGACGGCCTGGGACAAGTGGACAGATGACCATGAGGACTGACATTGTGGGGTTGTTGTGCTGTTTTTATATGAATTCCCTATTCTTACGCACTTTTGTGCTGTTTTGAATAGACTATGTACTTGTTTCAGCCCAGAAGATAGACAAGTGGACCATTAACCAGAAGGTTGCTTGTTTGAAACAGGGGCTTGGCAATATGGGAGATGAACTGGCAACCCAAAGGCTGCTGGTCAAGGCACTTAACGCCAACATAGCTCCAGGGGTGCTGAACTGCAGGGCACCCTGTGCTCCATGTTCCTAATATATGGCATGTGTCTGTGTTGTCTCAGTCAGCAGAGCAACATAACCACCATCTCAAATGGACCAATAATGTATTATTCTATTCATTGAGGTTGAGTTGGCATGCCAGTAGTTTTGAGATGACATAATGTCACTGTAGCATGCTTTCATGTATTCCAGGTGTGCACTCAAATATTGGTTTGATGGAGCGGGTTGTGAACCGAAGACTTGAACATAAATGGAAGAGATCATCTGATTTAGTATCTTACCCTTAATAATGCTAATCTTTTGAGCTTGTCCAACATATTTCTCCCATTCTTCCATGGCTGCATACATATTAGTAGGCAGAGAGGATGAGCTTTTGAATTGTATTCATGTCGGTTCTCATCGGAGGAACAAGATTAAAATCAATCAAGTTGAGTGCACATACCAAACACAGGAAATTAATCCAAATTATTGTTATACACTCTCTCTGCAAGCCCATTGGCTCGATTTGTTGTGGTTAGGGATTGTGTAGTAAATCCCTATGATTTACTACACAAGCATGCAAATTGGAGTCCAAATCAAAGTATGCGAAACGGAGCACGGAGGGCACTTCTCGAATGCGTACTCTGTTTGTACATATTTTGAAGCATGCATCAATGCAAGCTTCAACTGAAAGTATGCAAAGAAATATGACACAACCGCGTAAAAAATGATGCAACATTTCTTGAAATCAATGGCGGCCATTATTTGAGCTAAAGTGAGATAAAATACAGTCCGACTTCGGAAGTAAATGTTGCCTATTCACATCTCATATGTTGCCTGACTACAATATTTTATCTTCATCCGTCCCCAAGAACACAGTTGCCTCCATCGTTCTTAAATGGAAGAAGTTTGTGGAGTCTGTGGCGATGGGAGAACCTTCCAGAAGGACAACCATCTCTGCAGGACTCCACCAATCAGGCCTTTATGTTAGAGTGGCCAGACGGAAGCCACTCCTCAGTAAAACGCACATGACAGCCCGCTAGGAGTTTGCCAAAAGGCACCTAAAGGACTCTCAGACCATGAGAAGCAAGATTGAACTCTTTGGCCTGAATGCCAAGCATCACGTCTGGCACCAGCCCTACGGTGAAGCATGGTGGTGGCAGCATCATGCTGTGGGGATGTTATTCAGCGGCAGGGACTGGGAGACTAGTCAGGATCGAGGGAAAGATGAACAGAGCAAAGTACATAGAGATCCTTGATGAAAACCTGCTCCAGCGCGCTCAGGACCTCAGACTGGGGCAACAACCCTAAGCAAACAGCCAAGACATCGCAGCAGTAGCTTCGGGACAAGTCTCTGAATGTCCTTGAGTGACCTAGCCCGAGCCCGGACTTGAACCCGATCTAACATCTCTGAAGAGACCTGAAAATAGCTGTGCAGCTGTCAGAGCGGGCGTAGGTGTGGTGTAGGAATCAGATGCAGGACACAGATGCTAGTCCAAAAATACTTTAGTAAAGTCCACAGAATGAACGGCTACAAACAGAGCCGAAGGCACGAGAAAAATAACGCACACAGAGTAATAAATGCAAAACACGCACAACAAGTGCGGACTCTCTATCTAACACAGAATAGAGCACAAACTGACTGGAAGCACCTGCTGACAAGGAACAACTACACACAACCACAAGACAGAAACAACGAGAACTTAAAGGACACATAATCAAGACAAAATGAGAAACAGGTGTACCAAAACAGACCAAACCAAACAAACACAGAAACAACGAACGGTGGCAGCTAGTACTCCGGGGACGACGACCGCCGAAGCCTGCCCGAACAAGGAGAAGGAGCAGCCTCGGCCGAAACCGTGACAGCAGCGACGCTCCCCATCCAACCTGACAGAGCTTGAGAGGATATGCAATGAAGAATCAGAAAAACTCCCCAAATAATATAATATAATATGCCATTTAGCAGACGCTTTTATCCAAAGCGACTTACAGTCATGCGTGCATACATTTTTTTGTGTACGTGTGGTCCCGGGGATCGAACCCACTACCTTGGCGTTACAAGCGCCGTGCTCTACCAGCTGAGCTACAGAGGACCACAGGTGTGCCAAGCTTGTAGCGTCATACCCTAGAAGACTCGAGGCTGTAATCGTAACAAAATGTAGAAAAAGTCAAGGGGTCTAAATACTTTCCGAATGCACTGTGTCTAGCTGATAATTATGAAGGAAAACGTATGCTTTGTGTGTATCTTGTTTTGTCTATTGTTGCCATTGACCTGGCTTGAAGAAGGTTCAGTGAATGGGGAGGTGAAGCGTGCGAGTGCTTCTCAAATGTATTGTTTTATGCATTCTCCACACACTCGTTCTCACAAGAATGTACTCAAGAGAACGTGGTCGGAGAATGCACTCATAGCATGAGAGTGTGGAGCACGGTAGTATTAATATTGAGAAACACCCCATGTGTTTGTCCTACTGTTTCTGTGGTTGAACATCCAATTAGTCATTTTTTTCTGACTGATGATTTAATGAGTAGCCATTTCCTCATGTGTTGTGTTCTTCATTTGTTTGTTTAGTCCTTTAATAAAATTGCCACAATAGACGTTGATTAGCATGTAATCAACTAGCGGCTTTTATGTGCTGTGAACAGCGGCGGCAACGACTTTGAAGTTGGCCTTGTCTGCTGGAAAATTGTTATGGATGAAGTTCTCCTCAGCTCATTTATTTATGTATTGGGACTACCAATGGTGACTCAAAGCACTTGCTGACACACAACTTCAAACCGAAACAAAAGTTCAGTCATTTATTTCACTGGAATACAGGGGAGCATTTCTGACAAGTGATTTTGGATCTCGGAGGCCATGCTTAATGGAAAACACAGCATTGCTTCTTTCTCGCCACCCTTTATCTACTTTCTTCTTGTTTAGTTTTAAAGGACTATATCTCTTTTCATGGGCAGTTATCCTGCCATCTTGTGCTCTCAGCACCGTGTGCTGCCTGTGGAGGGAACTCTGAAGTGAGGGCTGCCTTAAAGGTGCTATAATCTCTGCTCATATAAGCACTTGCTAGATCCGCTGGCTAAATCCTACAGCTTTAATGGAATGCAGGTGAAATTTGGACACATATACCTTGAATGAGAAAATGCATTACTCAAATCCCCCCTCAGAGTGGTTATCGACCTCTAACTTATTGCCTCTCAACAAAAACACTTCAGGCCAGATTTACTAAGATATTTAACTACTGCAAAACTTGTTCCTCTTTTTTTCCAGATAGGAGCATTTCTAATATCATTCCCTCAGGACAAAAAAAAACAGTGCATACTCGACAACAATTAAATCCTCCGTAAATCTTTCCCTTAGATGTATGAAACTCAAAAATGGTTACTTAAAACTAGTTTTACCTGGTGCTTGGCAATCTCACTTTGACAATGAGAACATCACACAAGGTCACATTTGACATTTCTCCAGAGACACAAGATATTCCTTCTGACAGGAAAGGACACACTTTATTCCCTGTCTCTGACGGATGGTATGGGAACAAAAGGTGCCATCTCCGGCCCGATGCACCACCTTCCCCATGCCCAACGTTGGGCCTGCCAGCCCGTGCCGAGTGGACCATCGTGGGAATAGAATCCACCGCCTCTGCATTTCTGTTCACCACAGACAGCTTCTTTGTGCTCTGAGATGATAATTAAAGATGGATGATTTCCCCAGGGTAGATCCAGTGAAGGGAAGAAGATCAGGAGTTCACCCCTGTGCCTGGGCTAATGGCACACACACACCAAAAATATCTACATTGTTAGTTAAGCTTTAAATGGGGTCAGGTTGAACATTGCTACCGGCACTCTGTACCGTGTCTGCTGTGGGACGTCTGAATCACGTTCCAAAAGAGATTCACCTCTCACTTCTCTCCGCTGCGGTAGCTTTCATTACCTCTCTGACATACATACCGATGGCTCCTCCGCTCATCACTTTGATTTATTTTAACCGTCTTACGGAGCATTCACCTTGAATGTGTGTCTGTCAATCATTTTATTTTATTTCATGAACATGAGCTAATATTGTGGACGGATGATTGAGGCACATCAACACCATTTCCAGTGGAGATTTCCTGCTGTCCATTTCCAGCTTAATATAGACCTTTTTTCGAAAGCGTACAATTGGATAGTGATTCTATAGTTGTTGGAAATGTTAGTATTTAAGACAGTATTTTCCTGACCCCTGACCTCGCGGTTATAGGGAAAATGAAGTGAGAGGTAGGGAGAAACAAAAAAGTTGAACTCTGAGGATATTAATACCATTGTGAATATATATATATATATATATATATATATATATTATCCACATTCATTTCTAAGGCACTGTGGCATAATAATGCTGCATAATAACTCCCAACACTACTTGGCTCTGGGCTGTATCAAAATGCCTTTCTGCATGGGGTGGAACACAAAGATGTTAATTTTGTCTTTGGTTCTGAATGGAATTGTGGGGGGGAATCATGGCGTTAGGAAGATACTTTCACATTCCAGACTCTGTCTGTAGTTGGCTCTGTAGAACTGAGGAAAATATTAACGTAATTCAAAACTGATTTAGACAAAGGACCCTTCAGTGTGGCAAATAAATGTGTGTTCGCCTGCATGTCTGTTATTAAGACGAAAATGTGAAATACTCATTCATATTCTGGGGCAAAAGTACAAAGTTTTTTTTTACTATTACTAGAAAACCTTCTCCCCCTTATTCCTGTTCTATTCCGGATTTACCACAGAGCACTGTACCAAAACAACAAGTTCTTGAAATTACAGTAGACTGACACTGCACAATACATCTCATTCATCATACCTCTGCATGTCAGCAAACATACAGTGGGGAGAACAAGTATTTGATACACTGCCGATTGTGTAGGTTTTCCTACTTACAAAGCATGTAGAGGTCTGTAATTTTTATCATAGGTGCACTTCAAAAATCAAGAAAATCACATTGTATGATTTTTAAGTAATTAATTTGCATTTTATTGCATGACATAAGTATTTGATCACCTACCAACCAGTAAGAATTCCGGCTCTCACAAACCTGTTAGTTTTTCTTTAAGAAGCCCTCCTGTTCTCCACTCATTACCTGTATTAACTGCACCTGTTTGAACTCGTTACCTGTATAAAAGACACCTGTCCACACACTCAATCAAACAGACTCCAATCTCTCCACAATGGCCAAGACCAGAGAGCTGTGTAAAGACATCAGGGATACAATTGTAGACCTGCACAAGGCTGGGATGGGCTACAGGACAATAGGCAAGCAGCTTGGTGAGAAGGCAACAACTGTTGGCACAATTATTACAAAATGGAAGAAGTTCAAGATGACGGTTAATCACCCTTGGTCTGGAGCTCCATGCAAGATCTCACCTCGTGGGGCATCAATGATCATGAGGAAGGTGAGGGATCAGCCCAGAACTACACGGCAGGACCTGGTCAATGACCTGAAGAGAGCTGGGACCACAGTCTCAAAGACAACCATTAGTAACACACTACGCCGTCATGGATTAAAATCCTGCAGCGCATGCAAGGTCCCCCTGCTCAAGCCAGCGCATGTCCAGGCCCGTCTGAAGTTTGCCAATGACCATCTGGATGATCCAGAGGAGGAATGGGAGAAGGTCATGTGGTCTGATGAGACAAAAATAGAGCTTTTTGGTCTAAACTCCACTCACCGTGTTTGGAGGAAGAAGAAGGATGAGTACAACCCCAAGAACACCATCCCAACCGTGAAGCATGGAGGTGGAAACATAATTCTTTGGGGATGCTTTTCTGCAAAGAGGACAGGACGACTGCACCGTATTGAGGGGAGGATGGATGGGGCCATGTATCGCGAGATCTTGGCCAACAACCTCCTTCCCTCAGTAAGAACATTGAAGATGGGTCGTGGCTGGGTCTTCCAGCATGACAACGACCCGAAACACACAGCCAGGGCAACTAAGGAGTGGCTCCGTAAGAAGCATCTCAAGGTCCTGGAGTGGCCTAGCCAGTCTCCAGACCTGAACCCAATAGAACATCTTTGGAGGGAGCTGAAAGTCCGTATTGCCCAGCGACAGCCCCGAAACCTGAAGGATCTGGAGAAGGTCTGTATGGAGGAATGGGCCAGAATCCCTGCTGCAGTGTGTGCAAACCTGGTCAAGACCTACAGGAAACGTATGAACTCTATAATTGCAAACAAAGGTTTCTGTACCAAATAGTAAGTTCTGCTTTCCTGATGTATCAAATACTTATGTAATGCAATAAAATGCAAATTAATTACTTAAAAATCATACAATGTGATTTTCTGGATTTTTGTTTTAGATTCCGTCTCTCACAGTTGAAGTGTACCTATGATAAAAATTGCAGACCTCTACATGCTTTGTAAGTAGGAAAACCTGCAAAATTGGCAGTGTATCAAATACTTGTTCTCCCCACTGTATATTGCAGACACATTTGAGCATTTGAACGATTTGTGACGAAACATTGATACTGACTGTGTTTACTTTAACCCTCTCTGCTTCTCTGCTCTTCCCTCTCCTCTCCACGTCTCTGTGGTGTGTTCTACTTCTGCCCTGAGATGTTCAAGCTGTCACACCTGAGTACATTCTCCTTTCAGATCTATCCATGGAGATGTGCCCTACATTCTACTCTATAAAAAAATGTAAAATCAAGGTTCTTATCTCTGCTTCACATTCATGCATGCAGAATACATTCACATTAAGAGACTCTGGGCACCATTTCCCGAGGTCTCTGCACCATAGGGATATTTTGACAGTTTAAATTAGAAGCTAATGGAGAAAAATAATAGGAATAGAGAAAATGGTGCACACTTGACCTGCCACCATAAAAAAGGAGATACACGACCACAAACACCACTATATATCTACTGCAGTACGTCTCAGTTTATCTTGTGTCAATTCCCCCGGTGTACATATGTATAGATTGCATTTTGATACTGCTACAGTGCTATTTGAGTTATTCATTGGATTTGTCCCGCCGCTCTTGATTTCTTGCCTTTCTTTTTTAGTATTTTTCTTTACATTTTAGCTGTTTAACATGTTTCTGCATTGTTAGGAGCTAGTAACAACATAAGCACTTCTGTATTCTTGCTGGACTTCTTCAGATGGCTCTGAGAGAATACAGAGTATTTGAAAAATATAGACATATTTAGGACGTAACATTGGGATTTATTTGTTTAATTCCCGTAAGAACATCTTGACATGATGTACTCTTGGCTTTGTTGTGCTCCACCACCTCTCCACAACAGTGTTGGTGAGAAGTCTAAGCTCATGGACCCTAGCTGACAGCTCACGCGGTGCTTTCGAAACTCAATAATCCACTTGGCCTTGTAGAAAGCCTTCCATTTTTATGAAATATAGACACAATTACCATGCAAATAATAACCGAGCATGCAGAAGGACATCTGCTTCTTATTGAGCATATGCTCCCTGTCTGTTCAGCACTATGCAACAGAGGTAAATATCACTGTGTTGTAGCATACATAATAAACAAATGTCATTAACCTCTTAAGGATCGGACCCATTTTTTTAAAATATTCGCCTAAAATGACATACCCAAATCTAAATGCCTGTAGCTCAGGACCTGAAGCAAGGATATGCATATTCTTGATACCATTTGAAAGGAAACACTTTGTGGAAATGTGAAACTAATTTAGGAGAATATAACACATTAGATCTGGTAAAATATAGTATTTTTTATTTATTTTTCATCTTTGAAATGCAAGATAAATATATATAAAAAATATATTTAAATATATTTAAAATAATATTGCAGTTTAGGCAAAAAAAAAATGTGCAGTGTGTGTGCAAAGTTTCAGATTGATCCAGTGAAGCATTGCAATACTGGACTATTTTATATCAAGTCTGCCCAAATGTGCCGAATTGGTCAATTGATACATTTTTAAGTACATAACTATAGAGAACACACACATCTAGATGGCCGGGCGGGGTGGGTTTGGAACCAGAGACAGCAGGGGTTCAAACTGTAGAACCCAGTTCCTACGTTTGAATATAAAAATTGATTTGATCAAACAAAACTATGCTACATTTTATCTCTGGGACCCTTAGGATGACAAATCAGAGCAAGATTACTGAATGTAAGTACATTATTTAACTTCAGAGGTGAATGTATCAAACCAGTTGTCGTGATACGTTTTTTGTTGTTGTGCACTCTCCTCAAACAATAGCATGGTATTTTTTTTCACTATAATAGCTACTGTAAATTGGACAGTGCAGTTAGATTAACAATCATTTAAGCTTTCTGCCCATATAAGACATGTCTATGTGCTGGAAAGTTTGCTGTTACTTACAACAGTCATGCTAATCACATTAGTCCACGTTAACTCAACCGTTCCGTATACGGGACACCAATCCCGTAGAGGTTAAAGGGTTACATATTTGTTTTCAGGGCACAACATGTGCTTCAAAAGTAGTTCATTTATTTCAACTGTTGAGCGTGAAAAACCCAGCAGTGTTGCAGTTCTTGACACACTCAAACCGGTGCGCCTGGCACCTACTACCATACCCCATTCAAAGGCACTTACATCTTTTGTCTTGTCCATTCACCCTCTGAATGGCACACATACACTGAGTATACAAAACATTAAGAACACCTGCTCTTTCTATGCCATAGACTGACCAGGTGAATCCAGGTAATTGCTATGATCCCTTATTTATGTCACTTGTTAAATCCACTTCAATCAGTGCAGATAAAGGGGAGGAGACAGGTTACATGGACATGGATTGGTGTCAGGCGCACCGGTAATATGATAGCAGAAGTAGTGTGAAGGGAGAAAATGGGTGAGTTGATGATCTAGGGTAAGTGAATGATGTATAATTATGTAATCACCAATTGTGAATGAAGAACTGCAGTCCAAGCAGTCTTCTCAGTCTACTTGGAGTACACAGTGAGCGTGTATTTTACAAAATCTGAAAAAGACTCAGATAGTGGGGAAGAAATTAAACGTGACATCTCTGATGATTATTGTTCTGATTCTGAGTCTCAGCCTACACCTCCGAGGCCTATTGCACAAAAAAAGCTGACCGGGCTACCACTAAATGAAAAGGTGAGACAGGTGCATCAGGAGTGAGGAAGGGATGGCACCGTTTGGATAGAACAAGCCGGTGACAATGCTACGGCCGATTATCAGCACAAAATGTATGGGATACCTTTCTTTGGAGAAACCATGTCACGGGATCGCTTCAGAGAGATCATGTGTTACCTCCGTTTTGATGACAAAGAAACGGGAATGTGACACCTGGAAATAGACAAATTTGCCATGGTATCCGACTTTTGGAACAAGTTTGTACAAGAACAGCAAGCACTGGCCTCCCAAATGACGCAGCCGTCTAAGTCATTACATTGCAGTGTTGCGGCGTCACTACAGCTCACTTGATACACTTGATAAAAGCACGCTGTAATGTTGTTTAGGCTTCTGATTTCTTCATCATTTGGCCACGGGCCTTGGTGGTTGTGGTATTATTATATATTTTTGTTGTTATAAAAATAAGCTGTTACCGTGTTCCAATGCATATGCTTTGTTTCATAGTTTTAAGAAAGGCACTCCACTAATAAAATGGATTGAGCACTTGAATGTTGGTGCTTTTTGTTTTTACATATAACCTACAGTAACATAAACTAATAAAAATTGTATTGTATTATTTGAAATAAATAAAGCATTGTATTTTATTCTTACCTTCATAAACACAACCCACTGATTATTTTTGCAATAGCATATATGAGATGTATGAATTACACTGTTAGAATGTTGCAGTTAGAATGCCTTTTCATTAGCTTGAAGAGGGGTCCCTCGAGGCCCAGCGGTTCTAGTGTTAAGTTGGGAGTAGGGCTGTTACGGTGACCGTATTATCACCACACCGACAGTCACAAGTCATGAACGCAGTCAAATTTCTTGCGACCTTTGAGTCATGGTAACTAGGCTTCTCCAAAACTGTGCTCTGATGCTGCTGATGGTTATTTGTAACCTAACAAACTTGCTCTCTAATGGCCAGCACTCAGCGCTCTATTGTCCCGCAAATCACACTGACATCAATGGAAATGCAATTGAAAATCAAAGCAAACACTTCATGACCACCCTGGCATTCAGAGTGGCCTTAGAATGGATTAAAAATCAAAACATATAGCCCAACGTTTGTATCACAACTAAAGTTGCATAAATACATCTAAACTAACCGGTGGCCCCGCACATTGACTCTGTACTGGTACCCCCTGTATATAGCCTCCCTACTGTTATTTTATTTTACTGATGCTCTTTAATTATTAATTTATTTATTTACATTTTTTAATTATCTATTTTTTACTTAATACTTTTTTTCTTAAAACTGCATTGTTGGTTAAGGGCTTGTAAGTAAGCATTTCACTGTAAGGTCTACAGCTGTTGTATTCGGCGCATGTGACAAATACAATTTGATTTGATATTAAGTACAGTGGGGGAAAAAAGTATTTAGTCAGCCACCAATTGTGCAAGTTCTCCCACTTAAAAAGATGAGAGAGGCCTGTAATTTTCATCATAGGTACACGTCAACTATGACAGACAAAATGAGAAAAAGAATTATCCAGAAAATCACATTGTAGGATTTTTTATGAATTTATTTGCAAATTATGGTGGAAAATAAGTATTTGGTCAATAACAAATGTTTCTCAATACTTTGTTATATACCCTTCGTTGGCAATGACACAGGTCAAACGTTTTCTGTAAGTCTTCACAAGGTTTTCACACACTGTTGCTGGTATTTTGACCCATTCTTCCATGCAGATCTCCTCTAGAGCAGTGATGTTTTGGGGCTGTCGCTGGGCAACACGGACTTTCAACTCCCTCCAAAGATTTTCTATGGGTTATGATATCTGGAGACTGGCTAGGCCACTCCAGGACCTTGAAATGCTTCTTATGAAGCCACTCCTTCATTGCCCGGGCGGTGTGTTTGGGATCATTGTCATGCTGAAAGACCCAGCCACGTTTCATCTTCAATGCCCTTGCTGATGGAAGGAGGTTTTCACTCATAATCTCACGATACATGGCCCAATTCATTATTTCCTTTACACGGATCAGTCGTCCTGGTCCCTTTGCAGAAAAACAGCCCCAAAGCATGATGTTTCCACCCCCATGCTTCACAGTAGGTATGGTGTTCTTTGGATGCAACTCAGCATTCTTTGTCCTCCAAACACGACGAGTTGAGTTTTTACCAAAAAGTTATATTTTGGTTTCATCTGACCATATGACATTCTCCCAATCCTCTTCTGGATCATCCAAATGCACTCTAGCAAACTTCAGACGGGCCTGGACATGTACTGGCTTAAGCAGGGGGACACGTCTGGCACTGCAGGATTTGAGTCCCTGGCGGTGTAGTGTGTTACTGATGGTAGGCTTTGTTACTTTGGTCCCAGCTTTCTGCAGGTCATTCACTAGGTCCCCCCGTGTGGTTCTGGGATTTTTGCTCACCGTTCTTGTGATCATTTTGACCCCACGGGGTGAGATCTTGCGTGGAGCCCCAGATCGAGGGAGATTATCAGTGGTCTTTTATGTCTTCCATTTCCTAATAATTGCTCCCACAGTTGATTTCTTCAAACCAAGCTGCTTACCTATTGATGTTGTTATAAAAAGAATTGCCTTATAAATAGACAGAGCAGAGTCTTTGAATGTAGCTTCCAGTGACCTGTTAATAAGTCCTATCACTGCACTCTATTATAATGGTTAATGGGCAAATAGGTTCACCGGGATGTGGTGGCTATTTCAGTCTCCATCTTTTTTGGAGAAGTTTAGAGTGAGTCAACACACACACTTTGTTCTGCACCAACTGCACCTTTTACCGGAAATATATTGAAAGAAAAAAAAGTATTGAGAGGAAAAATAATTTAACGAATGGCAATGACCTGATGTTGAACTCTTGATTGAGATGTAACATATTCAAATGTGTCTTTTGATTGGCTAAAATTCTAAAAACATGGGCATCTCTTGTCCGAATAATACTGGAGCCAAGTGTGTGTGTGTTACTGTAGCAACACACATCCTCAAGTACCCTTGGTCGGATTGTTTCTTTGAACTAATGAAAGGTTCACGAAGGACAGAATAAATGGGGTGGGTTTTAAAATTCAAAGTTGGAATGAGAGTCTGTTCTCATGTGGAATATAGAACACAATCATTTGTCTTCCTTACTGACAGGTTAGAAGACTACCCACTACCATACAGTATGTTCCCGTGCTTCATGCTAATTGCTCCCAGAAAACATATCCATACAATAGTATTGGAAATAAAATGCAAAGTAGCAGTAGCAGATTTAAAGTTTGGACAGATGTGGTTGATTATACATTATGCATTTTGTCTTTGACTCCATGGAATCCAATTCAGAGGGATGATTGACACTTCAGCAGTGGTGCAATGTACTGTATGTATATGACCATCATTGTTTTATTGCCTCCCCTATTACAGCTGCATCTCCCCAGAGGGCAACCTGTATGTTTTATTGCCTCCCCTACTACAGCTGCATCTCCCCAGAGGGCAACCTGTATGTTTTATTGCCTCCCCTACTACAGCTGCATCTCCCCAGAGGGCAACCTGTATGTTTTATTGTCTCCCCTACTACAGCTGCATCTCCCCAGATGGCAACCTGGATGTTTTATTGCCTCCCCTACTACAGCTGCATTTCCCCAGAGGGCAACCTGTATGTTTTATTGTCTCCCCTACTACAGCTGCATCTCCCCAGAGGGCAACCTGTATGTTTTATTGCCTCCCCTACTACAGCTGCATCTCCCCAGAGGGCAACCTGTATGTTTTATTGCCTCCCCTACTACAGCTGCATCTCCCCTGAGGGCAACCTGTATGTTTTATTGCATCCGCTACTACAGCTGCATATCTCCCCAGAGGGCAACCTGTATGTTTTATTGCCTCCCCTACTACAGCTGCATCTCCCCAGAGGGCAACCTGTATGTTTTATTGCCTCCCCTTCTACAGCTGCATATCTCCCCGGAGGGCAACCTGTATGTTTTATTGCCTCCACCACAACAGGTGCATATCTCCCCAGAGGGCAACCTATATGTTTCATTGCCTCCACTACAACAGCTGCAAATCTCCCCAGAGGGCAACCTGTATGCTCATGATAAAAAGTGACTGATTTGGATCACACCATCACCCTTTCATATCTCAGACTAAATTGACTTAAAGAGATTATTTTATACACCCACCTCGACACGGCAGCAGTTTTCCAATAAGGGCTTGAGGTGTGGTCGGCTCCGACCTTGGAGCCTTGCCCTATATTAGAATGGCCAGGTGTGAAGGATGACCTCTCCTTCATTCTCTGATGACGTGGAGCCTTGCCCTATATTAGAATGGCCAGCTGTGAAGGATGACCTCTCCTTCATTCTCTGATGACGTGGAGCCTTGCCCTATATTAGAATGGCCAGGTGTGAAGGATGACCTCTCCTTCATTCTCTGATGACATGGAGCCTTGCCCTATATTAGAATGGCCAGCTGTGAAGGATGACCTCTCCTTCATTCTCTGATGACGTGGAGCCTTGCCCTATATTAGAATGGCCAGGTGTGAAGGATAACCTCTCCTTCATTCTCTGATGACATGGATCATTCTATATTAGATTGACCAGGTGTGATGGATGACCTCTCTCTGACCCCGATTATCATTGTTATTGTGTTTACATACATACATATAAGCAGGTGCATATTGTTTCTCACAGCTTAAAATGATTGTTTGGTCTAGTATGTCTGAGTGTTTATTTACCCGGTCAAGCACCTGAAGTAGCCTGTGTTGGTATGTGTTGTGTGTGTGTATGCACTATCCGTACATCGGTGGGTGCATGTTTGTGTGTGTGTGTGTGTGCATGTGTCTGTGCGCCTACATGTGTCAGCTAGTATTGTATCAATGTCTAGACTTCAATCAGACTCTCCTCCAAAGCTTTTCTTGTTTGATACCTCATTATATATACATCAAATTCATTTGACAAAGGCTACTTGTGTTGGCACCGGGCTCCTGGTGTACACACTCTGACAGCCTGCCAGTCTTGGGACCCAGATTTTGATTTGATTTGACTGGACCCTCAATGCAGGGCTGAGCAGACAGATACACATTTAAAATGATGCAAGGTCAGAACAGCCCTAGGCTTAGGCTACATGTATACAGTGTTCTATGGTCAGTGTTCTATGGTCAGTGTTCTATGGTCAATGTTCTATGGTCAGTGTTCTATGATCAGTGTTCAATGGTCAGTGTTCTATGATCAGTTTTCTATGGTCAGTGTTCTATAGAGGGCTTGCAGTTGACGTGCGACGCCTCCTGGCGGCTATGTTGGAAGACCACCACATTCATTCTTCCGACAACAACAGACAAGTGGCTACACCAAACTGCATGATAACAGTTCCTAAAACTAGTTGATTCATCACCGCTGTCATTTTCTGTAGAGTATTTGGCTGCTCTAACAAGGCAGGAAAGACAATGGGAAAAAATATGTTTAAAGATTCCCCGCAATCATGAAACACAATTGGTGATACCAATGAGATAAAACTGAAGAACTGTCAGAAAGTGAAGAAACATTTTTGCCCGTCAAGACCTGAACCCAGACAGCTGTCAGTACAGGGTCTGTTACGATAATTGCATCACTGGTAAGTCAAGTTTGATCGATTTCTAGTTTAGTTTAGCTGTTATGCTAACCAAGTGTTAACAACAACACTGTCTACAGTAAGTTAGCCAAAATTAGCTAGCTAGATAGCTTGTTGTCTAGCTATTAGCATGTGTCGCGTGAGTTTCAAGTTTTGGGGAAGCTATTCACCATAAAAATTAACCTTTATGACAAAGGATTGCATGCCTCTATCATCTCATAGCAGACGAATGTAAGCCTACTATTCCTAATGTGATGAGTAGATTGGATAGTGATAATTTAGGCTATTAATGAGCGCCTAGTGGCATAGGCTTCTAGGCTATATCAGAGACGTTTATTTCCTTTGCACAGGAAAGATGTGGCCTTTGATAAACATTTCATGCAATTTTACTACACTTTATATGACTGGAGACATTAGCAGAATATGTTTTAATATGATGGTAGCCTAGTCCTACTCTACTGACACTGATAATAGATCAATTAAAAATGACCTTGTCTTGAATGCAACCATGTAGCTAATCTAGGCCAAAAAGAAGTCCTGGCTAAAAGGGTTCCAGCTTTTGTAAGATTAACTTCAAAATAATTTTTTTGGGGGAGTTTAGCTAACCCTAACCCTTTTCCAAACCTTAACCTAATTATTCTAACCTGCTGCATACATTCTCCTCATCTGCTACGAAATTTCAAATATTACGTTCATTTGACAAAAGCTGGATCCCTTCTAGCCATGACCATGAAAAGGGGAGACACAAATTGTACATCATGACATCCATATACCCTGGAGGACATTATTGTCCAAAAAACTCCAGTGGTAATTTGTTGAGAACTTTATTCATGAGGAGGGAAAATGTATGGACATAGGACAAAGGCCTCAATGGGATAGGACAACCTGCTGTGTTGACTATTGGTTGTTCCAGCCCAACAATATATTTAATCTTTATATGACACTAAAACACCTGATTTAATTCAACACAACCAAACACTTAAGTGCCCTGTGTCACACTCTGGCTCCAAGGACTGTGTGTTAGAGCCAGGGTGTATTTCATTTGGTGGTGTTGGGTTGGGTGAGTTTCATTTGTTTGTGTTTTTGGTGATTGGTTAATGACTCCCAATCGGAGGTAACGAGTGTCAGCTGTCGGCTCGTTATCTCTGATTGGGAGCCATATATATTCTGTGTGTTTTCTCCTGTGTTTTGTGGGTTATTGTTCCATGTTTCAGTCAGTGTTACAGAGGACTTCACTATCGTCATTTGTTGTTTTTCGTGGTTGCTTTAATAAATAAAGTCATCATGTTCACTCCACGCGCTGCGTATTGGTCCGCTTCTTCAGACGATCGTGACAGAATAACCCACCATAAAGGAACCAAGCAGCGCGTCCAGGAACAAAGGGTCTGGACATGGAAGGAACTGGTGGAAGGTAAAGGGTCCTGGACTTGGGAGGAGATCCTAGATGGTATGGATCGCCGACCATGGAACGAGACGGTGGAGAGGCGACGGCGAGAGGAGCAACGGCATCAGCAGGGCCATCATCGTCGGAAGGACGAGAGGCAACCCCAAGAAATTTTTTGGGGGGGGCACATGGCTTGGGCGACGGAGCAGCAGGAGGCTGCCACAAGGCAGAGTCAGAGGGCTGCCAGGTTAAGGGGGCTGACGGAGGCAAAGAAGGGACGGATTCAGTGGGCTACCAGGTCAAGGGGGCTACTGGGTAAAGCAGGGAAGGAAGGTGTTGAGGCACGGCGTGAGGTACTGGGGTGTGTAACCAGTTCGGTCCGGCCCGTTCCTAGTCCCGAGGTGCAGCCAGTAGTGTGTGTTCCCCGTACGGTACGGCCTGTTCCGGTCCCTCGCACTAAGTATGCGGTGCGCGTCGCCAGCTCAGCCCGGCCTGTTCCTACTCCACGCACCAGGGATACGGTGCGCTTCGCCAGCCCAGCCCGGCCTGTTCCTACTCCACGCACCAGGGATACGGTGCGCTCGCCAGCCCAGCCCGGCCTGTTCCTACTCCACGCACCAGGGATACGGTGCGCCGCCAGCCCGGCCCGGCCTGTTCCGGCCACTCGCACCAGGGATACGGTGCGCGTCGCCAGCCCCGCCCGGCCTGTTCCTGCTCTCCGCACTAGGCGTGAGGTGAGTCCCCAGGGTCCAGCATGCCCTGTTCCGGCTCCCCGCACTAGGCGTTATGGGAGTCCCCAGGGTCCAGCATGCCCTGTTCCGACTCCCCGCACTAGCCCTGAGATGCGTGTCCTCAGCCCGGTACCTCCAGTTCCGGCACCACGCATCAGGCCTACGGTGCGTCCCCAGGGCCAAGCATGCCCTGTTGCTGCTTCCCGCACTAGCCCTGAGATGCGTGTCCTCAGCCCGGTACCTCCAGTTCCGGCACCACGCATCAGGCCTACGGTGCGTCCCCAGGGTCCAGCATGCCCTGTTGCTTCTCCCCGCACTAGCCCTGAGATGCGTGTCCTCAGCCCGGTACCTCCTGTTCCGGCACCACGCACCAGGCCTACGATGCGCCTCAGACGGCCAGAGTCTGCCGTCTGCCCAACGGGGCCTGAACTGTCCGTCTGCCCAACGCCGTCTGAACTGCCCGTCTGCCCAACGCCGTCAGAGCCTTCCGCCAGACAGGATCAGCCAGAGCCGTCTGCCAGACAGGATCAGCCAGAGCCGTCTGCCAGACAGGATCAGCCAGAGCCTTCCGCCAGACAGGATCAGCCAGAGCCTTCTGCCAGACAGGATCAGCCAGAGCCTTCTGCCAGACAGGATCAGCCAGAGCCTTCTGCCAGACAGGATCAGCCAGAGCCTTCTGCCAGACAGGATCAGCCAGATCCGTCAGTCGGCCATGAGCAGCCAGATCCGTCAGCCGGCCATGAGCAGCCAGATCCGTCAGCCAGCCATGAGCAGCCAGATCCGTCAGCCAGCCATGAGCCAGCCAGCCAGGATCCGCCATTTAGTCAGGTGCTGCCCCTTAGCTCGGTGTTGCTCCTTATCCTGGTGCTGTCCCTTATCCTGGTGCTGTCCCTTAGCCTGGTACTGCCCCTTAGTCCGGTACTGCCCCTTAGTCCGGTACTGCCCCGTAGTCCGGTACTGCCCCTTAGTCCGATGCTGCCCCTTAGTCCGGTGTTGCCCCTTAGTCCAGGTGGGGTTAGTTGGAGGGTGGTCATTGAGAGGAGGCTACCGAAGCAGGTTGTGACTGCGGTGGGGTGGGGATCACGACCGGGGCCAGAGCCGCCACCGGGGACAGACGCCCACCCAGACCCTCCCCTAGACTGTATGCTGGTGCGCCCGGAGTGCGCACCTTTAGGGGGGGGTACTGTCACACTCTGGCTCCAAGGACTGTGTGTTAGAGCCAGGGTGTATTTCATTTGGTGGTGTTGGGTTGGGTGAGTTTCATTTGTTTGTGTTTTTGGTGATTGGTTAATGACTCCCAATCGGAGGTAACGAGTGTCAGCTGTCGGCTCGTTATCTCTGATTGGGAGCCATATATATTCTGTGTGTTTTCTCCTGTGTTTTGTGGGTTATTGTTCCATGTTTCAGTCAGTGTTACAGAGGACTTCACTATCGTCATTTGTTGTTTTTCGTGGTTGCTTTAATAAATAAAGTCATCATGTTCACTCCACGCGCTGCGTATTGGTCCGCTTCTTCAGACGATCGTGACACCCTGATGGTATAGGTGACCCGAAGAAGTGATATTCCAACATTAGGAGTACTACTGTAGGTTCGCCAGCTGACCTCTATCAAGATACCCATGTCGACTGGATTCCCACTGTGAAGATGAGCAATGCTGCAGCAGCATCAGTTTCTACTTCTAGAAACTGTGCCTTCGGAAAGTATTCAGACCCCTTGACTTTTTCCACATTTTGTTACGTTAGAGACATATTTTTTTTTTTTTTTAACTCATCAATCTACACACAATACCCAATAATGACAAAGCAAAAACAGTTTTTTTTATAAATGTTTGCTAATTCATCAAATCAAATAAATATGAAATATAACATATGCATAAGTTATTAAAACAGGTTATTAAAAATTAAAATTAAAATTAAAAAATGTGGAAATATTACATTTACATAAGTGTTCTGACCCTTTACTCAGTACGTTGTTGAAACACCTTTGGCAGTAATTACAACATTGAGTCTTCTTGGGTATGACGCTACAAGCTTGGCACACCTGTATTTGGGGAGTTTCTCCCGTTCTTCTCTGCAGATCCAATCAAGCTCTGTCAGGTTGGATGGGGAGCGTTGCTGCACAGCTCTTTCCAGGTCTCTCTAGAGATGTTTGGACATTCAGAGACTTGTCCTGAAGCCACTCCTGCATTATCTTGGCTGTGTGCTTAGGGTCGTTGTCCTGTTGGAAGGTGAACCTTCGCCCCAGTCTGAGGTCCTTAGCGCTCTAGAGCAGGTTTTCATCAAGGATTTATCTGTATTTTGCTCCGTTAATCTTTGCCTCAAACCTGACTAGTCTCCCAGTCACATCCGCTGAAAAACATCACCACAGCATGATGCTGCCACCACCATGCTTCACCATAGTGATTTACATTTACATTTTAGTCATTTAGCAGACGCTCTTATCCAGAGCGACTTACATATTATTATTTTTTTATACTGGCCCCCGGTGGGGAATCAAACCCACAACCCTGGCGTTGCAAACGCCATGCTCTATCAACTGAACTACATCCCTGCCGGCCATTCCCTCCCCTACCCTGGACGACGCTGGGCCAATTTTGCGCCGCCCATGAGTCTCCCGGTCGCGGCCGGCTGCGACAGAGCCTGGATTCGAACCAGGATCTCTAGTGGCACAGTTAGCACTGCGATGCAGTGCCTTAGACCACTGCGCCACTCAGGAGTACTAGTGATGGTGTCAGGTTTCTTCCAGACGTGACACGTGGCATTCTGGCCAAATAGTTCAATCTTAGTTTCATCAGACCAGAGAATCTTGTTTCTCATAGTCTGAGAGTCTTTAGGTGCCTTTTGGCAAACTCCAAGTGGGCTATCATATGCCTTTTACTGAGGAGTGGCTTCCATCTGGCCACTATACCATAAAGGCCTGATTGGTGCAGTGCTGCTGAGATGGTTGTCCTTCTGGAAGGTTCTCCCATCTCCACAGAGGAACTCTAGAGCTCTGTCAGAGTGACCATCAGGTTCTTGGTCACCTCCCTGACCAAGGCCTTTCTCCACCGATTGCTGAGTTTGGTCGGGCGGCCAGCTCTAGGAAGAGTCTTGGTGGTTCCAAACCTCTTCCATTTAAGAATGATGGAGGCCACTGTGTTCTTGTGGACCTTCAATGCTGCAGACATTTTTTGGTACCCTTCCCCAGATCTGTGCCTCGACACAATCCTGTCTCGGAGCTCTACGGACAATTCCTTCAACCTCATGGCTTGGTTTTTGCTCTGTCATGCCTTTCCAAATCATGTCCAATTGGAGTCCACCTGTGATAAATTGAATCTATCACAGGTGGACTCCAATCAAGTTGTAGAAACATCTCAAGGATGATCAATGGAAACAGGATGCACCTGAGCTCAATTTCAAGTATCATAGCAAAGGGTCTGAATATGAATGCTTTGTCATTATGGGGTATTGTGTGTAGATTGCTGAAGAAAAAGTGTTTTATTTAATCAATTTTAGAATAAGGCTGTAACGTAACAAAATGTGGAAAAAATCTAGGAGTCTAAATACTTTCTGAAGGCACTGTATACGAGATGGGTGTCATACGCTGTGATTTGGACTATCTGAATGATTATGTTGTGTCATTTGAGTAGAGAGCACCTTCACCTTGTCATGACAAAAGTGTCCCCTTAAACCATATGAATATACAAAATGTAATTTGGAAAGTTTAAAATACTATTTTTTATGATATTGTAAACATACTGTACTTTAATAAGAGACTATATTGTTGTATGGGTGAAATGAAAAGTATTGTGTCATCTCTGCATTGCCTAGCCCTATTGAATAAAAAAGTATTTCTTATAGCCCAACTATTTTCTTTCTTTGACAATTTAAACACATTTAGCAAAGACAATGTAATTGTTGTGGTAGTCTTGTGCAAACCATCTTCAGTATCACAGTAGAAACTCTGTGCTACTCAGACCTTCTGGAAGAAAGGTATCTGGCATTGAACTTGGTGGTAGTAGTTGTGTGTATGTTGTAAGCTAAGGATCCCATCATCTCCTGCTTCCATACATTTCACCATCTAGATTGCAAGGGTTGGATTAGCTTTAAACAATTCCATGTCAGCACACGGTATGTAAAAAAAAAAATCCAGTATAATTAGTAGTCTACTGGTATTGTTTATAAATTGAGAAAATATTGCTGAACAATATGTAAACAATGTGTGAGTTAAGCTATTATCTGCATCAGATACACAATGTCAATGGCTGCATTGCAAATGCCCATAAGGCTAATGCCATCATACTGTAGGCCAGTGGTTCCCAACTCCAGTCCTTGAGTACCCCCAACAGTACAGTTTATTGTAGCCCTGGACAAACACACCTGATTCAACTTGTCATCAACGCAGGCCCTCTGACTTGAATCAGGTATGTTTGTCCGAGGCTACAACAAAAATGTGTGCTGTTGGGGGTACTCAAGGACTGGAGTTGGGAACCACTGCTGTAGGTCTATGGCTGAATTGGCGTTGCATGCCATTAACAGCTGCAAAATCGGTTCACATGGCTGATATCCTGAAAGAATTGTGACAATCAAATAAAACTAATTGGAGAGCTTATGACTGAACAAAAAGGTCATGTTCATTTGAGAATACAACACAGAAACAGACAAATTAGAGACATATTCCCTTCTCCTCTTTATTGCAGGATAGTGATCTGTGATTAATCAACATCAACACTAGTTCACCTTGAATAATAGTTAAGTTAACAATTAAAACAAGTTTAAACACTTAACTTCAAAGAATCAACACTATTTCATATCATGTGTGTACAAGTAAGCTAACTCATATGTAAAGGTTAGACGTTTTAGTAACAAGTAGGCTGTTATTACTAAAGCATAATAGCAGGTGAACAAAAAAAAGTCAATACCATAGGTGGCCAACCTCGCTCCACTGATCCCTGATCTACGGCGGGAGTAGGCTTCTGTTCTAGCCCAGCAATAGCACACTTGATTATCAACTAATTAGGTTTGCTACATTGAATCAGGTGTGTTAGTGCTGGACTGGAACAGAAGCATGCACACCCAGCAGAGTTGGCCTGCTCCTGTTGTAATAGTTTTATACATTGTGTGTGACTTTTAAACTGCATTTTTGTTCACAAAATGTGCTAACATAGGTACACATATAATCCATGGTATACAAGGATGTACCCTTAGTCTCTTGGGACATCCATTGGGACCTCTTCATCTGCAGACAGGGTTTGACAGCTCTCTGTATTTGAGGACAGAAAACATCACAAAAGAAACAGGCTGCATTATACTCAAATAGACAGTACTGAATATTATGTTGCTATATCTCTCTGTCCTCAGTTTTTCTCGCTAGGGACTGGAGCTGGATAATATTTTCATAATGTCCTTCCACAAAGGTACCTGCCCTATCCCGAGGAACCTACTCTCCCTTCTGACAGATGGAACTGCTAGCTAATCCTTTCACCCTCTTCCATGGCTGTTAGCTAGCTACCTAGCTACAAATGCATTTAGCGTTACAACAATAAATACATCAAGATAGCTAGCTAACTAGCTAATATGAAGTTAGCAAGCTGGTGATATTGGATTTACTTAGCTAGCTATAATGTATGTAAAGTTAGCTAACTAGCAAACATTACATTAGCAGCTCATTTGACTTAGCCTGCACACTACGTTTCTGTAGCAAGCTAGCTAGCTAATAATACAGCATTTTTGATCATTTTCTAAATGTATGTACTTACTTTAATAGGTTCTTCCACTGCCTCAGTTTTCTGGGACCTTAGAAAAACTAAATAATGGGCAATCTTCCCGAACTTTCTGGTGGTAGCAAAATGCAGCCAGCCATGTGGACGATTGGAGAACTTCCAACAGACTGACTTTGGTCTTCCAACATGGCGCCTGGTGCGGTTGCTTGGTGATTTGTGACACAACTGCAAGTTCTCTATGGTCAGTGTTCTATGGTCAATGGTCAGTGTTCTATGGTCAGTGTTGTGCAACACTGCTTAAAACCCAACAGAGGACGGGACGGCTTAGTTAAACCCATCAAGGTCCATTAAGATCACATGCACTTAATGCCCACTTGCATATGACAAATGTTTCAATTTACCATCGATGTGGCATCAGCCATTAGTCACCTCACCAGTCACCTCAGCATACGATGATAAATTAATTTCCATTCGGGCAAAGAAGGAGAGATGCACCTCCCACACCTTTGTTGGGAAACTTACTCGGCCTGAGACTGGTTCTCCAGAGCAGGGCGTCCTGTCAGAGAGAGCACAAGACCCAGGCAGTGAGAACGGACAGTCTGTCATGGAGAATATCACGAGCAGGAAGCAGGCCTGTCCGACTTCACCAGCCCGAATGAGTGATGGGCTCTCTTGAGAGCGCTTCTTTCTTCTTCTTTTACCTCATGGTGGATGGGCAGCATGCAGCATTGAGATACAGAGAGACCTCTCTCCCTGTCATCACCCCTCCTTCTTCTTTTACCTCATGGTGGATGAGCAGCATGCAACATTGAGAGACAGAGAGACCTCTCTCCCTGTCATCACCCCTCCTTCTTATTTTCATTTTTTAGCCTTCAACCCTTCTGTTCTTCTCTGCAATGACACTGCAGTGGTTAGAATGGGGCTCCAGTCTCTGACAGCAGATTTAGATGAGAGTTGACAATGGGACTGGGAATGAGAGTAATGCTATTTGCCAGGATGGAAATATAACCTGTCACAGTCGACCACTTGCCATGTCAGGAGTGTTCGGCGGGCCAAGGTGGACAGGGAAGCTCTATTTAAAATATATTTATGCTCTCTCCCCTTACTACCCAGCAAACCAAAATTGGTTCTGTGAAAGTTCCCAGACCATTTGTTAGGTTTAGGCAAATGTTCTCATAACACAAAAACTGTCCAGTTGTGCTGATGATTATACAATGTTTGTATGAAACATTCCCCTGATGTTGCAAGAACGTTCCCAGAACACATTTTGTCTGTTCTTTACCTGGAAACCTAATGAGAATGTTTGGGGTATGTTTTTACAGATGTTGTGCTCAACATTTTAGTGAATGTTAGGAGAACATTCCAAGGATATTTAATTTAAATAATTTTCTGTCAACAAAAACATTATTTGAATGTTTTTGGGATGTTATCATCCTAATGTTAGATAAAACTAGAACTTAATGGGAATCTTAGCTAATGTTCTGGGAATATTCCCAGTTTGCTGGTACCTGCTGATGCATACTGATCCCTAGAGGCTAAAGGATTTGAGCAACTTCTCAAGTAATGATTACCTGATTTAATGGGGTTTGGAGTTGTGGCTAATGTGACCTAAATGCCGAAGTACATTAGTTCAAGAGTAGTTCCACCACTCTCTTGACGGGTGTGTGTTTGAGTCAGAAACAAGTCAAAAGCTGTCAAATTCTGCCAGGTTGGGAAACCAAGATGAATTACAGCTGCAACTGCTTCTTGTGTTTTTTTTTTTTCTTCTCTGAATTTCTTGAATGAGTGCAGTGAAAAAACAAAGTGGTGTTTGAATTAGAGTGTTTATTTGATGTGACAAATCTTGAGGAAGCGCCGTCTTGGGGCCAACTGAAGGCTTGACGATAAAAGAAAATAATGCACCGATAAAGATAATACATCTCGGAATGAGGCACTAACAGAAGCATCCCCACGTTGAATTGTCTAGAGTCAGTTTGCAACCTCAAGGCAGATTAGTGTGCAGGAAAGACAAGAAACAGACTCTACAAACAGCTTAAAGCTGAAGTGTTGGTGTACAGTTTATAGGGTAGTAGTAACACTGTTTTAAAAACCATGTTGATTGTCACACTACATGGGAAGTAGCTGTATGATATGTGAAACACATGAACGTAGAACGCAAGCTAAGTAGCACATCGGGGGGAACAACTGATTTTATTTTATATTCTCAGTGGAGCTCTTTAAAAAAAAGGTGGCATACCCACTATTCTGAGGATAATTAGAAAAACAGACATGCCACTCTATCGAGTCTGTTGGCTTTATCAATTGTAAGAAACGAGACGCAAATACTTCTTTGCCTTTGCCGTTGGGGTAACCTTGAGACCTGTGTGAATTCAGGTTGGCATATTAAAAGTCTTGCGGAGACTGAGTTTAATTTAGCAAAGAGCAAGCTGTTGGGGCTATGCTGGAGGAGCTCCAGTGCACTCACCTTACCAGTAGGTGATGCTGAGACAGTCAGGGATGCATCAAAGTCATGACGGCTCTCATCTCTAGATGGTACAGGCACTTCATCTGCCTTCTTAACTTGTCATCAAATCAAATCAAATCAAATCAAAATGTATTGGTCACATGCGCCGAATACAACAGGTGCAGACATTACAGTGAAATGCTTACTTACAGCCCTTAACCAACAGTGCATTTATTTTAAACAAAAAAAGTAAGAATAAAACAACAACAACAAAAAGTGTTGAGAAAAAAAGAGCAGAAGTAAAATAAAGTGACAGTAGGGAGGCTATATATACAGTAAAATAAAGTGACAGTAGGGAGGCTATATATACAGGGGGGTACCGTTGCAGAGTCAATGTACGGGGGCACCGGCTAGTTGAGGTAGTTGAGGTAATATGTACATGTGGGTAGAGTTAAAGTGACTATGCATAAATACTTAACAGAGTAGCAGCAGCGTAAAAAGGATGGGGTGGGGGGCAGTGCAAATAGTCCGGGTAGCCATGATTAGCTGTTCAGGAGTCTTATGGCTTGGGGGTAGAAGCTGTTGAGAAGTCTTTTGGACCTAGACTTGGCACTCGGTACCGCTTGCCATGCGGCAGCAGAGAGAACAGTCTATGACTAGGGTGGCTGGAGTCTTTGACAATTTTGAGGGCCTTCCTCTGACACCGCCTGGTATAGAGGTCCTGGATGGCAGGGAGCTTTGCCCCAGTGATGTACTGGGCCGTACGCACTACCCTCTGTAGTGCCTTGCGGTCAGAGGCCAAGCAGTTGCCATACCAGGCGGTGATGCAACCAGTCAGGATGCTCTCGATGGTGCAGCTGTAGAATTTTTTTGAGGATCTGAGGACCCATGCCAAATCTTTTTAGTCTCCTGAGGGGGAATAGGCTTTGTCGTGCCCTCTTCACGACTGTCTTGGTGTGTTTGGACCATGATAGTTCGTTGGTGATGTGGACACCAAGGAACTTGAAGCTCTCAACCTGTTCCACTACAGCCCCGTCGATGAGAATGGGGGCGTGCTCAGTCCTCTTTTTTTTCCTGTAGTCCACAATCATCTCCTTTGTCTTGGTCACGTTGAGGGAGAGGTTGTTGTCCTGGCACCACACGGCCAGATCTCTGACCTCCTCCCCTATAGGCTGTCTCATCGTTGTCGGTGATCAGGCCTACCACTGTTGTGTCGTCGGCAAACTTAATGATGGTGTTGGAGTCGTGCCTGGCCATGCAGTCATGGGTGAACAGAGAGTACAGGAGGGGACTGAGCACGCACCCCTGAGGGGCCCCCGTGTTGAGGATCAGTGTGGCAGATGTGTTGTTACCTACCCTTACCACCTGGGGGCGGCCCGTCAGGAAGTCCAGGATCCAGTTGCAGAGGGAGGTGTTTAGTCCCAGGATCCTTAGCTTAGTGATGAGCTTAGAGGGCACTATGGTGTTGAATGCTGAGCTGTAGTCAATGAATAGCATTCTCACGTAGGTGTTCCTCTTGTCCATGATGTCCTTCTAAACCTTTTTTGATGGACAATTGTTAGAATCTGTATTCAAGAGGGCTTTCTATCCAAGTCCTCACCCAGCCAACATGTAGCATCATTCATTCTTACCAAAGAGCTCTTCTTTACAGTACATTATTAAGTGCTTGTCATTACAAATCTGGAATGAGTGCTATCAACAATACAGTCATAAGGTTTATAGATTTACTTTAATCACATTCATCAAGTTTGTGTAAAGCCAACTGTATTCATTTACATTCTACAAAAGCGGCAGGTAGCTTAGTGGTTAAGAGCGTTGTGCCAGTAGCCGAAAGGTCGCTGGTTCTAATCCCCGAGCCGACTAGGTGAAAAATCTGTCGATGTGCCCTTGAGCAAGGCACTTAACCCTAATTGCTCCTGTAAGTTGCTCTGGATAAGAGTGTCTGCTAAATGACAAAAAAAGCAAGAAAAAAAAAAGCCAAGGGTATGTCGTGGCTCTTCTCTTGGACAATGAACTCAACCCGCATTTGTGGTGGAACACACGTAAATGTTCCCTGACATCTTTTCAATCTGTCCTTGTTTCGAATCCAGGAAGTTATTACCAGCGCATTTGCATGGGCGACACAAACCCTGGCTTTGTGTCGCATCTCTCCTCTCTGCCAAATTAATGTATCTGGCATCAGTGGTGCTGAAAATATTGAAAAGCCTGTTTGTAAATGAAACTGTCTGTAATCAGGATATTGTCTGCTAATTAGTTTTCCAGTTTCCTTGGAAGGGCGAGCAAGGTGTTGCAAAATTATAAAGAGGTGAAAGTGTGGCCGGGCAAAGACGTTCTGGATCCAAACACATTACAGGTGGCTTGACCTTTGTTAATACGCTTTTGGTTTTACTTGCAAATGCAGATTTCCGTGAGAACATCAAGATAAGTGTGGGCTTTGGCAAGGCTGCCTGTTATTTGTGGATGGACAGGGAAAGGTGGGAGACAGATGGTGTACAGAGCTGAGCAAACACCCTGTTCAGGGGATAACCTGGATTTGGTTCTGAGCTGTGAAAGGAAAGTGAATTGCAGCTTGTCTGTGCTTGAGTGGTTCTGAAAGCGTTTACTGCCACAATTTCATCTTATTTTGTCAATTGCCTTTTCTCTCTCTCTCTTTCTCTCACTCTCTCTCGCTGTCTCTCTCTCCATCTCTCTGTCTCTCTTCATCTCTCTCTCTCTCTGTCCGTCTCTTTTCAGATAACTCAAATGTTACGTTTCCACCAATCGTTGTTTTCAGCAAACACCAAACTGAATTGTTCCATCTAAATGTTTTTGTCTTTGATGCATGTTAAATCTTTAATTCCATCTACGTTTGATGGAAGTTGGTGAATAACATGTGATAAACATGGTTATCATGACGTCTGACCAGCTGCTATCCTAGATCTGGAGCAGAAAAGCTGTTGCTCCAATTTGTCATGCAGTTGAATTGATTTCACAGGAAGGCTTTGAATAGACTTCTAGTCTTCTATGGATGTCCGTTCTAAACCCCTTATAGGCCAGTTTTTTCATTATTTCTGTATATGTGACCGACCGGCTCGATTCGGTCCTATGTAGCAACATTTATTTTATTTTATTTTGTTTTAAAAAAAAGTTTTACATTGGATAAAAGTAAAGACTCAGAGCTAGAAAATGGTATATCATACACTGCAGTTGAGGAACAATGGGTAAGTAATTCTGCTTTGAAAGTTGATAAACTTGTAACCCCACTTTTGAGAAAATGACCCTTGAATGTTTCGGTACACCTGCTGGAGAGCTGTTCTTTGTCTACACCCATTCAGCATTGTTCACACCCTCTTAAGCCTTAGCCCCACCCATCTCTTTAAGAATTCACATGTGAGGCCATGTGCTGAACATATTGAGTAAGGTAGTGTAGTAAACAACAATAGATTTCAAGACTAAAAGCTCTGAAAGTAGTAACAAAAATACACTTTATCTAGTCCTTGGCCTATATCCTAATCTGATTTTAATGCAGGTAATGTTGTTCTTCACCTTACTGCCTGTGTTAAACACACACTATATCAATGTGTATTTGTCACATGCACAGGATACAGAAGGTATAAACGGTACAGTGAAATTAATACTTGCATATTTGCATAGTAGCAATATCAAACATATAAATGCTATAACCACCCCCCAGCCACATCTAGCTAAGTGGATGGGTCACTCTTGTCTAGACATGTTCATGAACTACAATAGATGACCGTAATCACCCCCAGACACACCTGACTAACTTGATGGAGTGTTTTGTTTGGACATGTAGCTAGCTAGCTAGCTTTTTCCCAAGTTCCCAGTTGTCTTGAATGCACTGATGTTGGAAGTCGGAGATTTTCGAGTTCCCAGTTCCGATTTCCGAGTTGTTTTGAACGTGGCAATAATCCTAACCCATACTGATTGTCATAGCTAGCCACCATGCATGAATCTGCAGGTAGCTAAAGCTAACCAACTAGGTTCAATGTTAGCTAGCTAGCTAGCTAACATTAGGCTATAACTAGCAATGCAAATATCTTTCTGAGATACTAATAATATTACTACACAGATCATATGTGTAACGTTAGCTAGCAAGCCAGCCAGCTAAAGTTAGCTAGCAAGCTAACATTACGCTTTAAATTGCAATGAAAACAAGTTTCTGACAAAATTAGAAACATATAATATCTGAAGATGTAGCTAGCTAGACTCTTACCCGTATACATGGATGAACACTTCTCCCTCTATTTCACAGATGCCATGGTTGCCCTTAGTTTGAAGATGTAATCCGGAGACAGGTGTTTTATACAACAGCCTTCTGTGTTCTCTTTTCGACTCCCTCCACATATTTGCAATCTAATGCCATAATTTCCCAACAACACTGTTGATCGCTGTTTCTTCCCCATCACTGTCATCAGAAGACTCTACAATGTCTGGTTTAATTACAATATTTTTTCTTAAATCATGGATTTCCTCATCTGATTGATTTTCAGAGTCAGAGAGAGTCAGCATGGCACGATCGTCCTCCAGAAAGTGGAGAGCAGTAGTCTTTTTCCATGGCTAAACCAACTAGGCTCGTAATTTAACAATTTTATTTGTATTTACAGAAGGCATACCAGTTTGTTATTAAGGCTCATGAAAGTTCACATGTTCCAGAAGGCATTTCTGCCAAAAAATGGATTTTGAAAAAGAAATGTCTATGTTCAAATGCCTCTCCTGTGAAGAACTGACGTGTGACATATGCCTCGTTTTCTGAAACGAGTCACATATACAGTATTCCAGTATGTGAATGCTTTACTTTGTCCTATTTTCGAGGTATACTTTAGAAAGCAACCCATAGAATTAGCTTGTTGTCTTGGTGAATATTGTGGACACACAGGCTTATTTTCTTTTGACCAAAGGGGTCATTTTGAATATAATAATACAGAATGCATGTTCAGTCCTTTAGAATCCAGTAAATAATTAGGTTTCAGAAACATTAGTCTCTTTGGGAAACTAAATACCAACTCTGGCATATAGAGCCAGGCTCCCTTAGTTCGATTGAACAGTTAGAATGACAGTTTAGTATGAGGCTGGCCATGATCATCGCATTTCACTGTGTGACTCAATATTTATGTGTTCCGGTGTGGGTAGCTATCATAGACATTACAATATCGGCTTCATGAAAAGACAGACATTCTAAAGGTTACCTATTGTAGCTGAAAAGTCCTCTTAATTGGAGGAGATGTCTCCCATCTCGGGAGCCTTGGAATAGAGACAGCATGAAATGTGATTGGGTCAAGGAATTATCAACAGAACTGAAATGTGTATGACATGTTTAGTTTTCCATACAACACGGCAGTGGCGGCTAATAGGTAGTGGTGTTGACCTTTCACATAATCACTGAGCAAAAGGAATGGCGGTTCGTCTGATTGACAAACACAGAGAAACCCTGAGAAGCTGAATGCGGCGGTTGGTTTACTGAACATGATGTACAGTGAGGGAAAAAAGTATTTGATCCCCTGCTGATTTTGTACGTTTGCCCACTGACAAAGAAAAGATCAGTCTATAATTTTAATGGTAGGTTTATTTAAACAGTGAGAGACAGAATAACAACAAAAAAATCCAGAAAAACACATTGATTGAAACACAAATTGATTTGCATTTTAATGAGGGAAATAAGTATTTGACCCCCTCTCAATCAGAAATATTTCTGGCTCCCAGATGTATTTTATACAGGTAACGAGCTGAGATTAGGAGCACACTCTTAAAGGGAGTGTTCCTAATCTCAGCTTGTTTCCTGTATAAAAGACACCTGTCCACAGAAGCAATCAATCAATCAGTTTCCAAACTCTCCACATTGGCCAAGACCAAAGAGCTCTCCAAGGATGTCAGGGACAATATTGTAGACCTACACAAGGCTGGAATGGGCTACAAGACCATCTCCAAGCAGCTTGGTGAGAAGGTGACAACAGTTGGTGTGATTATTCGCAAATGGAAGAAACACAAAATAACTGTCAATCTCCCTCGGCCTGGGGCTCCATGCAAGAGCTCACCTCGTGGAGTTGCAATGATCATGAGAACGGTGAGGAATCAGTCCAGAACTACATGGGATTATCTTGTCAATGATCTCAAGGCAGCTGGGACCATAGTCACCAAGAAAATAATTGGTAACACACTATGCCGTGAAGGACTGAAATCCTGCAGCGTCTGCAAGGTCCCCCTGCTCAAGAAAGCACATATACAGGGCCGTCTGAAGTTTGCCAATGAACATCTGAATGATTCAGAGGAGAACTGGGTGAAAGTGTTGTGGTCAGATGAGACCAAAATCAAGCTCTTTGGCATCAACTCAACTCGCCGTGTTTGGAGGAGGATGAATGCTGCCTATGGCCCCAAGAACACCATCCCCACTGTCAAACATGGAGGTGGAAACATTATGCTTTGGGGGTGTTTTTCTGCTAAGGGGACAGGACAACTTCACTGCATCAAAGGGACGATGGACAGGGCCATGTACCGTCAAATCTTGGGTGAGAACCTCCTTACCTCAGCCAGGGCATGGAAAATGGGTCGTGGATGGGTATTCCAGCATGACAATGACCCAAAACACACGGCCAAGGCAACAAAGGAGATGCTCAAGAAGAAGCACATTAAGGTCCTGGAGTGGCCTAGCCAGTCTCCAGACCATAATCCCATAGAACATTTGTGGAGGGAGCTGAAGGTTGGAGTTGCCAAATGTCAGCCTCGAAACCTTAATGACTTGGAGAAGATCTGCAAAGAGGAGTGGGACAAAATCCCTCCTGAGATGTGTGCAAACCTGGTGGCCAACTACGAGAAACGTCTGACATCTGTGATTGCCAACAAGGGTTTTGCCACCAAGTACTAAGTCATGTTTTGCAGAGGGGTCAAATACTTATTTCCCTCCTTAAAATGCAAATCAATTTATAACATTTTTGACATGTGTTTTTCTGGATTTTTTTGTTGTTATTCTGTCTCTCACTGTTCAAATAGACCTACCATTACAATTATAGACTGATCATGTCTTTGTCAGTGGGCAAACTTACAAAATCAGCAGGGGATCAAATACTTTTTTCCCTCACTGTATCTTTGCAGGATGTGTTGACAGAAAAACTTGTGATAACATAACAGTCCTGTGAAACTAATAGGCAAGCTGATGAGGAGGATTGTTGTAGACACCTGAGTTTTTCCACCGCCCTCCAGTACCCTCCAGATAAGATGCTATTGTCGGTATTACAATGATGAGTGCAGGTGATTGGAATATGGACTGAAGTGAAGAGGGTTGAAGATCTGATGTATGTTCATCCTTTTGATGTGTGTGTGTCTGGACATGTGGCTTCCATTGTGACTGAATGTTAGAAGATCATAATAAAGGCAATGCATGTTTTGAAAAGGCACTGCAGCATATAAAGCCAAACTACACCTCTCCACCGCATCCATTTTGAGCTCAGACCCTGCGTCTGAAACCCATTCATTTGCAGATATTGAGATGCCTTTCATAATTTAATAGCGGCGTAATTATTATTCACCAATGGTGGCTAATTAAAATGCATGAGGTGGTTTGAGACAGGAAGGTGGACTGGGGGGCTGGGGAACTGACATCCTGAGCTGGCCACAAAAATGGCTGTCAGCATTCTGGTATTGTAATGTCCATACCCCTGTCACCTGACAGGGAAGCCTTCCCACTCACTCTCATACGGGCATCCCACAGCTCTCCTAGGGGGCGGGCCTCTCCTAGGGACTAGGCCTCCCATAAAGCAAATTGGCTTGTGATGTAAGCAGAAGCTTGCTCTCATTAAAACAGATGGCGGATCATTTAAAATCACATTTCTCATGTTTTATGATGGATATCAATAAGGGAAAGGTCATCAAACCAACTCTGACCTTTATCAGTGGCGGTGCATGTCATGAAAAATGTAGATCAGGCTAGTGACATTTTTCCCATCAGCGGAAAGGGAGAGTTGGGGTCCTTATCGGGGGCTGTCAATCTCCGCCCCACCTGTTCCCCCTTGCTCTGTACACACAAATCACATCCCATAGAGCAAAATACACAACACACACAGGCATGCTATTTATCCAGTAAGCAATGGATACATTTCTGACCAGTTGCAGCCATTGCAGTAAACCACCTGTGCTTTTCTCTCTCCTGTCCCCCTTTCCTCTTCTCCCCTCGCTCTCTCTCTTATTGACCGCTGCTTGAGGAAAACGTGTCTCAGGCTCAAACTCCCTGATAAGTATCTGGACATCTTTTCGCCAGCCCCTGCGTGTCAATGGGATCGTTTCACCAAATTGGATTATTTCTATCATCGTCCGTCATCAATATCTTCTAAAAGCATGGGCTGGCGCGAAGCACTGCACCACTTCTCATTGGGTTGTAGTGGACCCTAGGGAGTGGATTCTAGGCTTGGGCGATATACCGTTTATACCGAATACCAGGGTATTTCGAAATACCGACGGTATGATTTTCAAAAATAAATCTAAGATCAAATTAATTATATCCAGCTCAGGGCTCCAGCTATGCATTTAGTTTGCTAACTTGCTAGCTGTGGCTATATGTCAAGATCAAGCTTATTGGTTGCAGCAGAGACATTAAATCCCCTCCTGGATCAAGATCCATTTTGCGTAAATAGTTTTGTGCGTAAAAAAATAAATAAATGCCCCTTGTGTGCACATTCAGTAATACCATATACCCCGGTATGGTACAGAAATTGTATAAAAGTATGAAATTATGGATACCGCCCAACTCTAGTGGATTCCCCCAGTGTCTATCTGTCCTGAGTTAATGCATGCCACTATGGGTAAAGATTCCACTGCCACTAGCCAACACATGGCTGATCACAGACCTCTCTCTCCCCAATGTTTGAACTAAATAAACAGGCCTCATTGCTTTCCTTAGGACTGCCTGCCTGCACACTTTCTTTATACGACTTAGGCCTATGCTAATGTTCTCTTGGTGTGTCATCATGAATCCACTTTATCAATGTTCTTTTTATGTCACCTGATAACATTTCTGCCATTCTCTGTCACCTTATTGGACTCTTGGTTATCAGAGTGTAACCAGTGCTGTACTGCACACCTGTAGCTCTGCGTTGTGTGTGATTGATTGGGACTATAGACACGGACTTCGGAGATCAGGCTATTTTAATGAATCAGAATTCTCTCTGCATCCAAAAGAAAAGACAAAACATTTGTAGAGCACAAATATGTTCTGCCCATTGTCGCCTCTTTCTCTCATAGTGCATCAACATTATTTTTAGAATACAAAAATGAGTACAGCCTCTCCTTATAATGTATCAACACACAACATACATTTTACATAGATAAAACCACAAACCTGCATCCAAAAGAAAAGACAAAACATTTGTAGAGCACAAATATGTTCTGCCCATTGTCGCCTCTTTCTACAACATAGACGCACAATACAAAGGACTGGGATCAGTCGAGGAGCTAGCCATCGTTCGCACATACAATAACATAGCTAGCTAGTAACCACATGTTGAATTCAGAATGTTAATATCATCCTAAAAAGTACAATTACAATTGCATCTTAACAATACCATCCACTTATGAGTAAACTCTAAATATACAACATTATTCATGAACAAACCACTGTGTGAATGACTTTGTGCTTAAAGGAATCTAACTTTTCTGAAGACGACAGAAAAGGTGTACCTACCTCTCATAGTGCATCAACATTATTTGAGCATGAGCACGCAGGGCAAAATGTAAGTACAGTCGTGGTCAAAAGTTTTGAGAATGACACAAATACTAATTTTCACAAAGTCTGCTGCCTCAGTTTTGATGATGGCAATTTGCATATACTCCAGAATGTCATGAAGAGTGATCAGATGAATTGCAATTAATTGCAAAGTCCCTCTTTGCCATGAAAATGAACTTAATCCCCCCAAAAACATTTCCGCTGCATTTCAGCCCTGCCACAAAAGGACCAGCTGCCATCATGTCAGTGATTCTCTCGTTAACACAGGTGAGAGTGTTGACGAGGACAAGGCTGGAGATCACACTGTCATGCTGATTGAGTTAGAATAACAGACTGGAAGCTTTAAAATGAGGGTGGTGCTTGAAATCATTGTTCTTCCTCTGTTAACCATGGTTACCTGCAAGGAAACACGTGCTGTCATCATTGCTTTGCACAAAAAAGGCTTCACAGGCAAGGATATTGCTGCTAGTAAGATTGCACCTGAATCAACCATTTATCGGATCATCAAGAACTTCAAGGAGAGTGGTTCAATTGTTGTGAAAAAGGTGTCAGGGTGCCCAAGAAAGTCCAGCAAGCGCCAGGACCATCTCGTAAAGTTAATTCAGCTGCGGGATCGGGGCACCACCAGTGCAGAGCTTGCTCAGGAATGGCAGCAGGCAGGTTTGAGTGCATCTGCACGCACAGTGAGGCGAATACTTTAGGAGGATGGCCTGGTGTCAAGAAGGGCAGCAAAGAAGCCACTTCTCTCCAGGAAAAACAACAGGGACAGACTGATATTCTACAAAAGGTAGAGGGATTGGACTGCTGAGGACAGGGGGAAAGTCATTTTCTCTGATGAATCCCCTTTCCGATTGTTAGGGGCATCTGGGAAAACACCTTGTCCGGAGAAGACAAGATGAGCACTACCAACAGTCCTGTGTCATGCCAACAGTAAAGCATCCTGAGACCATTCATGTATGGGGTTGCTTCTCAGCCAATGGAGCGGGCTCACTCACAATTTTGCCTAAGAACACAGCCATGAATAAAGAATGGTACCAACACATCCTCAGAGAGCAACTTCTCCCAACCATCCAAGAACAGTTCGGTGACGAACAATGCCTTTTCCAGCATAATGGAGCACCTTGCCATAAGGCAAAAGTGATAACTAAGTGGCTCGGGGAACAAAACATAGACATTTTGGGTCCATGGCCAGGAAACTCCCCATACCTTAATCCCATTGAGAACTTGTGGTCAATCCTCAAGAGGGGGGTGGACAAACAAAAACCCACAAATTCTGACAAACTCCAAGCATTGATTATGCAAGAATGGGCTGCCATCAGTCAGGATGTGGCCCAGAAGTTAATTGACAGCATGCCAGGGCGGATTGCAAAGGTCTTGAACAATAAGGGTCAACACTGCAAATATTGACTCTTTGCATAAACTTAATGTAATTGTCAATAAAAGCCATTGACACTTATGGAATGCTTGTAATTATACTTTAGTATACCATAGTAACATCTGTCAACAATATATCATAACACTGAAGCAGCGAACTTTGTGAAGACCAATACTTTTGACCAGGACTGTACACACTCCCCTATTCCCAGGATGCAGGCATGTATATTAACAAATCAACATGCTATATGAATATATTATCCTGGTGAAATTTACAAAGTACTTTAACAACTGTTACAACAGCAACCAAAGCTGTGTGGAAAAACCACAGGGTCCCAAATAGTGTGAGTATAGTTACAGCAAATACTATATGATAATATGTAATAGCAGCATACCTATATACAGTGCCTTACGGAAATTATTCAGACCCCTTGACTTACAGCCTTACAGCCTTATTCTAAAATGGATTAAATTATTTTTCCCCCCTCATCAATCTACCCCATAATGACAAAGCAAAAACAGGTTATTAAAATAAAAAAATTCAAAATGCGGAAATATTTCATTTACATAAGTATTCTGACTGTTGAAGCACCTTTGGCAGCAATTACAGCAGCGATTCTTCTTGGGTATGACGCTACAAGCTAGGCACACCTGTATTTGGGGAGTTTCTCCCATTCTTCTCTGCAGATCCTCTCAAGCTTTGTCAGGTTGGATGGGGAGCATTGCTGCACAGCTATTTTCAGGTCTCTCCAGAGATGTTCGATTGGGTTCAAGTCCGGCCTCTGGCTGGGCCACTCAAGGACATTCAGAGACTTGTCCCAAAGCCACTCCTTCGTTGTCTTAGCTGCTTAGGCTTGTTGTCCTGTTGGAAGGTGAACCTTTGCCCCAGTCTGAGGACCTGAGTGCTCTGGAGCAGGTTTTCATCAAGGATCTCTCTGTACTTTGCTCCGTTAATCTTTGCCTCGATCCTGACTAGTCTCCCAGTCCCTGCCGCTGAAAAACAACCCCACAGCATGATGCTGCCACCACCATGCTTCACCGTAGGGATGGTACCAGGTTTTCTCCAGATATGACGCTTGGCATTCAGGCCAAAGAGTTCAATCTTGGTTTCATCAGACCAGATAATCTTGTTTCTCATGGTCTGAGAGTCTTTAGGTGCCTTTTGGCAAACTCCAAGCGGGCTGTTATGTGCCTTTTACTGAGGAGTGGCTTCCGTCTGGCCACTCTACCATAAAGGCCTGATTGGTAGAGTTCTGCAGAGATGGTTGTCCTTCTGAAAGGTTCTCCCATCTCCACAGAGGAACTCTAGAGCTCTGTCAGAGTGACCATCGGGTTCTTGGTCACCTCCCTGACCAAGGCCCTTCTCCTCCAATTGCTCAGTTTGGCCGGGCGGCCAGCTCTAGGAAGAGTCTTGGTGGTTCCAAACTTCTCCATTTAAGAATGATGGAGGCCACTGTGTTCTTGGGGACCTTCAATGTTGCAGAAATGTTTGGTACCCCTTCCCCAGATCTGTACCTCAACACAATCCTGTCTCGGAGCTCTACAGACAATTGCTCTGACATGCACTGTCAACTGTGGGACCTTATATAGACCGGTGTGTGCCTTTCCAAATCATATCCAATCAATTGAATTTACCACAGGTGGACTCCAATCAATTTGTAGAAACATCTCAAGGATGATCAATAGAAACAGGATGCACCTGAGCTCAATTTTGAATCTCGTGGCATAGGGTCTGAATACTTACGTACATAAGGTATTTCTGTTTTTTTTATTTGTAATTCATTTACAGAAATGTCTAAAAACCTGTTTTCACTTTGTCATTATGGGGTATTGTGTGTAGATTGCTGAGGATTTTTATTTATTTTGATCCATTTTAGAATAAGGCTGTAACATAACAAAATGTGGAACAAGTCAAGGGGTTTGAATACTTTCCAAAGGCACTGTATTTCACATAAAAGTATGGTAATAGAATGCAACAGTTTTGTGCTAGAATTTGTGTGAAACAATAAAGTTGAGTCAGTGTTCAAGTACTTTGCTGTTAATGTTTCACCAGAATGTGACCTCCCCTAGACGGTGCTTTGGAGGGGAAGTGAAACTGTGTTTTGCCCAAGCTGGAGAAAACCACCTTAGCATGATACTCCCCTCTGCACAGCACCAATCATGTCATGTTTGTTTTCTTTCCTAATGCAATTCATCCTTATCAACACAAATGTTGTTCTCAGGCTTTAAATTAAATTTCACTTCCAGTGGTTGTGTTTTCCAAATAATTCTAAAAGGGCGCGAGTTTGACCTTTCTCTTACGATTTGCATGCCGCCTTGTTTGTTCCTGTGATACGAAGTCGCGCTGTGTGATCCATATTCAAATATTATTCAAATCAGCCGCAGCATATTTGCATGTGAATTTGCCGACCAGAATTGGGAATTTGAAGCCAGGTCATGCTGATCAGAGGAAGCAGGGCCAGTATACAGGAGTGGTTTGATATTGCAAATAATTAGCAAAGGAGTATTAAAATGGTCATGAAAGGGATAGTCCATATTACCCACTGCCAGACCTGGCAGTTTTTCCTGTGTAATTATACTGATATCACTCTCCAGACCTTCTGCCCGAGACGGTCTGAAAATGTTTCTATGTTTTCTTAATGTAAATACAATAAGCTGTTCCTTTCATTGATTATGTCCTATAGATAAGGCATAAGCCATAGGGTGGAAAGCTTTCACACTTGAAATGCAGTAATGCTTAAGAAGTGGAGAGAAATGAACGTAGGTAAACACATGTTCATGATCAGCCACTATAGAAGCATCTAGAAAAAAAACTCTTTCTCCTTCTTCTCACCCTTGCTGTGGAGAGCAGGCATCGCCAGCTGCCCCCAACTCCTGACTGACAGCTCTGTTCTGCCAAAGCCGAGGTACAGGGAGGGACAGAATTGATTGTTGCCGGCCAAATTGAGCCGGCTCCCAGCAGAGTCTGCCGGCTCCTAGCAGACAGAGCCGCTCTCCACGTCTGCTGTGCTTATCTTCAGGTGGCCTTTTGGGCGTGTGCCACACTGCCATTTTGATGTGTTAAGTCATAATAGGGAGCCACCATCTTTTGGAGGGGACTGCCTATAAAATGGCAGACAGAGGGGATTACAGCTCATTGTAGCCATTATTGCGCTCCACCCACCCCCACTCCCCATGAAGCCTTGTCTCCATTTTGTTCTTTCTTTCTGCCTTTCAACTCCTGGGCCGTTCCAAGATTTGCTCTGGTGCTGTTGACTTGTTGCAGGCCTCCCCATAAGATTTAGTTTGTTGTGCGCATTTCAGTTAGATATTCCAATACAGTGAATGGATCTTAAATCATGTACATTTTTGAATGAGTCTTCTTGTCCTGATTGTCTCGGAAAGAATTGCACTTTATTCACCTCTCAAGGTTCGGCTTATTCAGTACGTCTCTCTACTGGCTCACCTAACATTATATTGAAAGTGAAAGCAGCCTAATGCCTGAGAGGCCCTTGGCTGTTGGTTATTGTAATGGGGCTGGTTCGCTCGGAGCTACAAACCTCCTCAAGTTATGGGTAATGAAATGGGAGCAGACACTGAAGCTGCCCGGGGCCCTGCGATTTTTTGAAAAGCAAACATTATCCCGCGTTCATGCGACTCTCCTCTGACTGCTCAGTTGTACACCGGGGCCTCCCACTCCTCTTTCTATTCTGGTTAGAGCCAGTTTGCGCTGTTCTGTGAAGGGAGTAGTACACAGCGTTGTACGAGATCTTCAGTTTCTTGGCAATTTCTCGCATAGAATAGCCATCATTTCTCAGAACAAGAATAGACTGATGAGTTTCAGAAGAAAGTTATTAGTTTCTGGACATTTTGAGCCTGTAATCCAACCCACAATTGCTGATGCTCTAGATACTAGTCTCAAGAAGGCCAGTTTTATTGCTTCTTTAATCAGCACAAAAGTTTTCAGCTGTGCTAACATGATTGCAAAAGGTTTTTCTAATGATCAATTAGCCTTTTAAAATGATAAACTTGGATTAGCAAACACAATGTGCCATTGGAACACAGGACTGATGGTTTCTGAAAATGGGCCTCTGTACACCTATGTAGATATTCAATAAAAAATCTGTAGTTTCCAGCTACAATAGCCATTTACAACATTAACAATGTCTACACTGTAGTTATTTTAATGGACAAAAAAATTGCTTTTCTTTCGATAACAAGGACATTTCTAACTGACCCCAAACTTGTGAACGGTAGTGTATATATTTACACACTATGAGGTTGTAATAATACTGGGAAATGGTTAAAATTATGATGCCCTTTTAGTGTAAGAGCTGTTTGGAAAGACCTCCTGAAATTCCAGCCTGTTTTGGTGGGATGGAGTTTTGGCCTACCTGGTGACATCACCAGGCGTTAAATTACTTGAAAGACCAACAAGAAAAGAGTTCCAAACCTCTCTGCTAATAACAGCTAGTTTTCCCCTCCCAACTCAGAACACTCCCAGACAGTCGTAACAAAATGTTTACTTGAGAAATTGCTCTTTGCTAAGAAGCTTTAAAACATTTTTTTTTTACCATTTACACATTTACACATTATTTGATATTGAGATGAAAAATGGCTGCATTGGACCTTTAAGATGTTTCTCTCTCACTTCCCAGTGTGCATATTGCACTCTTTTGTGGAGGCATTTGTTTAGCCAAGAAACTCTCTCGCGGAGTCTTTCCCACCTGAATCGAGTGCTGTTTGATTGAAAGTGTTGGTACCACAGGAGGTTGGTGGCACCTTAACTGGGGAGGACGGGCTCGTGGTAATGGCTGGAGCGGAATACGTGGAATGGTATCAAATACATCAAACACATGGCTCCGTTCCAGCCATTATTATGAGCCGTCCTCCCCTCATCAGCCTCCACTGGTTGGTACATTTTTACATTTACATTTTAGTCATTTAGCAGACGCTGTTATCCAGAGCAACTTACAGTTAGTGAGTGCATACATTTTTTAAATTTATTTTTCATACTGGCCCCCCCGTGGGAAACGAACCCACAACCCTGGCGTTGCAAACGCCATGGTCTACCAACTGAGCTACACGGGACATAATACAGTAAGGAATGCTTTGAGCAGTCCTCTTTGTAATCAGATGACGTGATCGTATACTTACCCGTAGACATTAGCTAACTGAAGAATGTCAGCACTGATTTGATTGTTGAAATTCTTAGATAAGAGAAAAAACATGTTTGCTTAGTAGCCCATGACAAAAGCATATAAAATAGTCATATTGCATATCACATATCGCACATCGCACATCACATATCGCACATCACATGTTGCATATCACATATCATATATTAGATACTGCCTTTAATAATGTTCTGAACATGAGTTAAACAGGATGAGCCTCATTGTTTGCTCATGATATTAATTGCTTTGTAGATTCCCATTCAGTATTATCTCTTTAGTAGGCTCACAATGAAGTATGTTTGGCTAATACTATTGGGTCCAGTCATTGGCAATGCATTTGGAGATATCCTAGTTTGCTCTTAAACATTGAGACAGTTAGTCTGATAGCAGATTCACTCATGCCATACAACACAGCATATACGAAAGAGCACCTCATCAACCACTGATGAAAACAATTGTCTGTGGAGGGGTTGTATCAGGACACTCAAAATGTAAGGACACTCAAATCCATATATTTGTCATTTTATCTGTCGCTATGGGAATTGCCGTCTGGCTTTGTTTTCCCTGGGAATCCTGGGATGTGTAATGTGGTGGTAGTCATAATGTAATGTGGTGGTAGTCATAATGTAATGGGGTGGTAGTCATAATTTTACATTTTAGTCATTTAGCAGACAGTCTTATCCAGAGTGACTTACAGTGCTTATTTTTTTTTTATTATTTTATTTTATTTTTCATACTGTAATGGGTGGTAGTCATAGTGTAATGAGGTGGTAGTCATAGTGTAATGAGGTGGTAGTCATAATGTAATGGGGTGATAGTCATAATGTAATGAGGTGGTAGTCATAATGTAATGAGGTGGTAGTCATAATGTAATGTGTTGGTAGTCATAATGTAATGAGGTGGTAGTCATAATGCAATGTGGTGCTACTCATAATGTAATGGAGTGGCAAAGATGTTGAACCAAGCAGAGGGTGAAATCCTCCCCCCCCAAAAATAACTTAAATCACAACATACAGTGCAGCATCATTCAGTAGATGAGTGTTTTCTCCTCCAGGTAATTTCCAGGAGAAACTAGTATGGGACACAGAGCCTGAACTGTATTAAATATAATAATATATGCCATTTAACAGACACTTTTATCCAAAAGAGACATACTGTATTGCATGCTTACATTTCAATCCATGCTCTACCAACTGAGCCACACAGGTCCACATATGTATTCAAATGTTGTTGAGCACATCGTGAATATCAACAATGATTAGCCCCAAAATAATCCTTTCAGAAATCATTGTGGTGATGTCTTCCTTTCATCTTTGAGGATGATGGGTTTTGGATGACATGAGTCAGCCTTTCTAGAACCTACTAATGGATGCTTGACATTTCCATTTGGCTGAAGCACGAGTGGGTACAATACCTGCCAAGATTATGTGTTGTGATATTGAAGAGAATTGTTTTGAGGGAGATCCATATGGCTTACTGGACCATTGACGAAACATAGACCTGACATTAATCTTCCCCTGTAATATCAATGCTCATGATATAGACGATCACAACATTTATCATTGTTTTCAAATGGCCACTTTTATTTGACTGCTGAATTGACAAGCTAGTTACATGGATTGTGTTTTACATTTACGTTCAGTAAAACCCATTCGTATTTAATTTTTTTACATTCTTCACCCTCATCAATGTCCCTCAGTGTCTCTGTCATGCCTTATACATCAGAGGGCCATGTCTGCTTCTCCTCACGTGGTCTTTCCCACATTACGTATTGGAGAAAGAAGAGAGAGTAGTGGAAGAAAAAAACAAAGAGAAAACCCTGCCATTAGTTCTTCTCCCAGATCCAGAAGTCTCATTAAAGCATTGATTGACTGAGGTGGATAAGAGGCCCTAGACTTATTTCTACATGTGCTTTCCTGGCTGAAACACATTGTAAATGCGGACTTATTTCTACATGTGCTTTCCTGGCTGAAACACATTGTGAATGCGGACTTATTTCTACATGTGCTTTCCTGGCTGAAACACATTGTGAATGCGGACTTATTTCTACATGTGCTATCCCGGCTGAAACACATTGTGAATGCGGACTTATTTCTACATGTGCTTTCCTGGCTGAAACACATTGTGAATGCAGACTTATTTCTACATGTGCTTTCCCGGCTGAAACACATTGTGAATGCGGACTTATTTCGACATGTGCTTTCCTGGCTGAAATACATTGTGAATGCGGACTTATTTCTACATGTGCTTTCCCGGCGTAAACACATTGTGAATGCGGACTTATTTCTACATGTGCTTTCCTGGGCAGCTGTGTTTTGTTTTGTTACGTCTCTTAACACCAGGCAGTCTAAATGAAGACAAAGGTGGTGGGCGCCAGAATAGATCTGACCTTTTTTATCCCGTAAGGGGATATAGATAACTTCAGATGTAATTTATTAGTGAGATATAGGGGACATGGGGTATCCCATTTCAGGCGGTTACACTGGGGCCTCTGCACCAATACAAGCAGAAGGTCATGAGAACAATCACGTTTAATAGACACTGGAATAGGCACTGTTGCCAGGTAGAGTGTACATTATGATACTGTTTTCACCCCCAGTGAGTGCACATTCTGATACTGTTTTCACCCCCAGTGAACACACATATCTGACAATTAAGGGAATGGATCAAACAGGGCTGTGTTCATTAGGCACCAAACTGAAGAAAACAGACTGATACAGGGAGGGACTACCATTTCAGTTTTATGTTGCGAAAGTTTTTTTAACGCATTCGACTGTGCACCCTAAAGAACACGACCCAGGTCTTTTGCACTCTGCAAGGCTGCAAAACTAAACCCATTTACAAGCTCATTATTCATTAATTGCTGTTACATTTCCTTCAGCCGAACATTAGCCTGTTGAGGATCCGTAATAACACGACGTTGTCCTCAGATTAAATTTGGCAGGTTATTGCGCTTCTATTCTAAAATGAGGCCCCTACGCTGAGCCGCTGAACTCAATTAGTTGGGAACATGTTGCACACAGCGCCACTAATTAGAAACACACCACTCTAGTCCCTTCATTACACATCTCCCTCACTATCAATCACTCTGTCTCTCTATGCCTCTCTGTCTTTCTGTGCCTCTCTGTCTCTCTATGTCTCCCTATGTCTCTGTATGTCTCTCTGTGTCTCTCTGTGTCTCTCAGTGTCTCTATGTCTCTCTATATCGCTCTATGTATATCTGTCTCTCTATGTCTCTCTGTGTCTCTCTCCAGCTCTCTGTGTCTCTCTGTCTCTCTGTGTCTCTCTCCAGCTCTCTGTGTCTCTCTGTGTGTCTCTGTCTCTCCAGCTCTCTATGTCTCTCTGTCTCTCTGTGTCTCTCTATGTCTCTCTGTGTCTGTCTCCAGCTCTCTGTGTCTCTCTATGTCTCTCTGTCTCTCTGTGTCTCTCTCCAGCTCTCTGTCTCTCTCTGTCTCTCTCCGTCTCTCCAGCTCTCTATGTCTCTCTGTCTCTCTGTCTCTCCAGCTCTCTGTGTCTCTCTCTGTCTCTCTGTCTCTCTATGTCTCCCTATGTCTCTGTATGTATGTATATATGTGTATATATATGTCTCTCTGTGTGTCTGTCTCTCTGTCTCTCTGTCTCTCCAGCTCTCTGTGTCTCTCTCTGTCTCTCTGTGTCTCTCTGTCTCTCTATGTCTCCCTATGTCTCTGTATGTATATATGTGTATATATATGTCTCTATGTCTCCATATGTCTCTCTATGTATATCTGTCTCTCTATGTCTCTCTGTGTCTGTCTCCAGCTCTCTGTGTCTCTCTGTGTCTCTCTGTCTCTCCAGCTCTCTCTGTCTCTTTGTGTCTCTCCAGCTCTATGTGTCTCTATGTCTCTCTCTCCAGCTCTCTGTGTGTATCTGTGTCTCTCTGTGTCTCTCTCCAGTTCTCTGTGTGTCTCTGTGTCTCTCTGTGTGTCTCTGTGTCTCTCTGTATGTCTCTGTATCTCTCTGTGTCTCTCTGTGTCTCTGTGTGTGTCTGTGTCTCTCAATGTATCTCTGTGTCTTTATGTGTCTCTCTGTGTCTCTCTGTCTCTCTGAGTCTCTCTATGTCTCTATATGTGTCTCTCTGTATCTCTGTGTCTCTCTATGTCTCTCTGTGTCTCTGTCTCTCTGTGTCTCTCTCCAGCTCTCTGTCTCTCTCTGTCTCTCTCCGTCTCTCCAGCTCTCTATGTCTCTCTGTCTCTCCAGCTATCTGTGTCTCTCTCTGTCTCTCTGTGTCTCTCTGTCTCTCTATGTCTCCCTATGTCTCTGTATGTATATATGTGTATATATATATGTCTCTCTGTGTGTCTGTCTCTCTGTCTCTCTCCGTTTCTCCAGCTCTCTATGTATCTCTGTCTCTCTAGCTCTCTGTGTCTCTCTGTGTCTCTCTGTCTCTCTATGTCTCCCTATGTCTCTGTATGTATATATGTGTATATCTATGTCTCTCTGTGTCTCTATGTCTCCATATGTCTCCATATGTCTCTCTATGTATCTCTGTCTCTCTATGTCTCTCTGTGTCTGTCTCCAGCTCTCTGTGTCTCTCTGTGTCTCTCTGTCTCTCCAGCTCTCTCTGTCTCTTTGTGTCTCTCCAGCTCTATGTGTCTCTCTGTCTCTCTCTCCAGCTCTCTGTGTGTCTCTGTGTCTCTCTGTGTCTCTCTCCAGTTATCTGTGTGTCTCTGTGTGTCTCTGTGTGTCTCTGTGTCTCTCTGTATGTCTCTGTATCTCTCTGTGTCTCTCTGTGTCTCTGTGTGTCTCTGTGTCTCTGTCTCTCTCTGTGTCTCTCTCTCTGTATCTCTGTGTATCTCTGTCTCTCGCTGCCTCTCTGTGTCTCTCCAACTCTCTGTGTCTCTCTGTGTATCTCTTTGTCTCTCTGTCTCTCTACGTCTCTGTGTCTCTCTATGTCTCTCTGTGTCTCTCTATGTATCTCAGTGTATCTCTATGTCTCTCTATGTCTATCTATGCTTCCATGCTTTTACACCAAAATGTAATCTTTGAATAGTCCGTTTTTTATTTTTATTTTTTATGAACTAAAATGACTCCCTCTTTTTAAGTGAAGATGCTAAGATGAGTGATTCCGTTTTGGTTATTGAGTAAATCGAAGTGTTTGTAAGGAGAGGCTGTGGTAGTGGGGCTGTGAATCTGTAAAGCAGCTCCATGTAGATAAGTAGCTGCATTCACCACGGCACAAAGGAGACTCCTCTGGCAGCCACCAGGCAGGGGAACGTCTGGCAGACGTCTGTGGTCCTCTGTTTAATTTCCGATTAAAGTTGCCTATCCCTTTTCCCTCTCCTGGCCTGATGTCGACCCCCACAGGAGCCCCAGCCACCAACCATTCTACCACGTCAACCTGCACTGGGAGATACTCCAGAGCTTTGCCACAGAGAGCGGGCTGCAACCCAGGCTAATGACAGACTCCCTCACTCGTCGCTCGCCTTGTACTAACAGCCAATCAATGAGAGACGGCTGCCGTCAGCGCCTCCAATGAATACATAATTTTCATCTCCAAGCTGCCATTAATCAGGGACAAGTGGCGACGGCAATCACACAAGATTGAGCCCAGGTTCACGAAGCAACATTTAGAAAATGCAATGGGAATACAGTACAAGGAATGGATGGATGGGGAAATCAAACACACAAAAGTGGAGGAAAGTCGCAATTCCTCATCTCTGGGCTCCACAGGGCCCGCTAAGATCGCTCTTGGGCCAGCACTGTAGATTAATGGATGGAGGGATGAGGCAGGAATTATAATTATTTAAAAAATACAGTGGAGGGAGCTAGTCATCTATTCTGGGAGGCTCTGCAACTTAGTGTACAGCTGTTTGGCTGAATTTTAATTTAGCATTTACAATACCTGAAGGGCAAACACCCTGTTGATAATTCTTATTAAGTCTCTGCCTTCCGAGTTGCTACTTGTTGTTCTGCATCCAGAGATTCCAAATAATGATGATGACGATGGAAGCAGTTAGATAGGATGTTGCACTACAGTCAAATAACGCACACAATAACAGCACCGCAGATAAGATACCACCAGACACTAAAAGAAGAGAGCATTGAGATGGCGTAAGTTCTCTGACCAATAGAATTCATCGGACTCATTGTGCCAATGACAAAGCTCCAAAGCTCCATATAGGGTATCTCTTCCTAACATTGGATGGGTTTAACCCAAGTCCAAGTGCACAGCCGTGAACAAAACTGTGTGACCGCTTGCATAAGAAGGCCATTCTTCCACGAACAAAAGTATTTGTTACAAAGGCTCATTGATTATCTATGAGGAGTGTTTAAGCATACAAAGGAGGGAATGTGACACTGGTGTCTTCAAGGCTTCACTAGCTTCAATGACACCTGATTTATTGCAATCATCCATGTGAACTATAGAGGGTGAGGTCTCAGGAAATATAATAAGTATTCACTGTTGTTGAGTCATGGCATACCCTCTCATTGTTGTCAGGCACTTTCAGACTCTTATTCATGTTGTTTATGCTGCTTTTGAAAATCTGTTCCCCAATGGTCATTTTATGATTTATTTTCCTGAGGTGAAGTGACTATTCTCTCCCAAATATGCAAAAGTAGAGAAATACTATAGCCTACACGTACGCTTTATGAAGGAATACCTCTTCAGGCTGCATCCTCTGTAAACTCCCTGACCCTAAATGAGAAACCAGGCATTCAGAAGAAGATGGAACGCTGATCACCCTGTTGCAGGAGAACATTCCTGCAATGCAGGAAATGTAAGATTTCTAGTGTATTTGAGGTTTAAAAAGGCTTCTGAAGTTTATAATTTCCACTTCGAAATTTCAGACTTGATTTTCCCTTACGAAAAATGTATCAACCCCTACGAAAATGTCCATTAATTATAATCCACATAATAATTCACATTTCCTGTTTTGCAGGATTATTTTCCTGCTGTAGAAAACTGGCTCAAATTAAATCCTACACCTATACAACTTGAATAAAAGAGAAAAACAAGATATCACCTCATTTTCACTGTTTTATTGTGTCACAATGTTACTGTCTTAGATGATTTGTGCAACATTATATTCTGTTTCCTTTATCAGAAGAAAGGAATCTAACACAAACATTAACTTTCTAATCAAAAGTAGCTTTGCTGTTTATTAAGCATTAGTTTCCCCTGCAATGTTTCCTCAGGTAATTGAAAATGTTCCCAAAGAAATTGGAAAAAGAAAACACGTTGAACCTCAAATGTATCTGTTGAATCAAACTAGATTGCCCATTATTCCACTTTCGACATGATGAGTTTGGGCTATCTAACAGTCTTTTAGAACTTATCGGAGACTAGTGGAACTCCACTGTCTCAGTGTAAAAGGTTACAGTCAATTAACTTTTGAAGGTGTAAACATGCCCATATAAGGATAGTTCCGGTCTCTCTGACAGTCATCTCTCTCTCACAGAGGGAGCTGTTGAGCTACGAATGGGGTCAGTGAGTGAATACCAATAGAGGAGAGAGAGAGGGGGAGGGAGAGTGAGGAAAAGAGAGGAAGGGGGGAGAGATTGAGTAAAGGAGTGATAGAGAGTGAGAGACAGAGAGCGAGAGAGAGGGCATTTTAAATGAGACTCATTTCTCTCTGACTAGCCACCTGACCTTGGAGTATTGTTGAGGGACACCCGCCACCCGATTTCAACTGAGACTGAGGAAAGTTGATTTCTCTGTAAATAAATAGCATTCATTGTTTGTGGGGTGAATACAGTCACATCCAGAGTCACCAAAAGGTGAAGGTTGCCTTAGGGTACAAAATATGTCCTCCCTGTAGTAAAACCACAAATGTGTCTGTACTTCTGCAGTAACAGTCGAACATAGTCGATATTATCTGCTCTCTCATCTGTCGCTTCATTGTCTGATTATCATTTCAATTTGCCTGTGCTCTTCCCGTCTGTTGACTTCTTACCCAAATAGACTGAGGAGGTCAACTAACTTTTCGGAAATGTCAGGCCATCAGTGAATTATGTCTCTCCCTGGCAGGTGTGAGGTGAAATCGCAGTTGTAAATGAGTGTGAAGGCATGACTCTCCAGGCTGCCCTCGCCTGCCCCTCCATCTCAGCTGAAATAAAAGGTTAATAAATGACTAAAGGAGTCCTTAATGCTCATTATATGTCATGATAAATGACAGAGCACAATGATAGAATAGTGGCAAATGGCGGATAGGGAAATATATTGTATAGTCACTGAATGGCCAATACAGGTGATTATTGATTGGGGGGGTTAGTGCTCTGGAATTTTAGGCATTGGTGAAGACACTCAGGGGCACTAGGCCCCTTGCCCTAGGGCAGTGCAAGAGATTCTATGCCGAGGATTTTTACCTGTGAATAACCCAAGGCTTTGTCATCTGTTTCGGAGGCAGGCCTCACTCGTTCCAATGGCCCATCCACCATCTGCACAGACACACACACACACACACACACACACACACACACACACACACACAGTAGGCACCTCAGGTTATGGTCAGTATTGCGCCAAATCCCTATCCAAGCACTTCCATGTTGTCCTTCTTTGTAAAGATGCGCCTTTTCATGTCGCTTTCCTGCTGTCTCCATTATCTCCCCCGTTCCTAATTGGCTGTTTGTTTGACTTCAGAGACTGATTTTGAGGCCTTCCAATGACGTATCAAAGGAAAAACATGTATCCACAAAATGAAGTGACCATCTGCTTCGGGCTACTCTTTGAAGAGTGGCACAGTTTGTAGCTTGGCACATTATCGCGCGGAAGGGAAGTCGTTCATTTTGTGTGGCTGAGGAGTTTTTAATATGTATTTATTTATTGTTCCAAAGGGCAGATATCCATACAGCTTATGTACATAGCGCCTCTGTATCTCTCCCAACTGATTTCCACACGCCTTCCCAGGGAATTGTCATCACCCCGGGTCAATGTCTAAACTTTCCCATGCATCAAAATATATTGTAATTGACTCCATTTGTGATTCCTCTTGAGATCTGGCACTGGCTGCAGCTCTGATGGCTGCCAAAGCAATAACATTTCAGAGGCATGACTATCATTCCAAACGAGAGGTTCTTTCTCCTCAGATATAGTCCAGTTATGGGGTGTCTTTCTCTCTGTCCCCTGTAATCTACCACACTAGCAGCTACATATACATTTTCTAAGGAGTTATAGTCTCCTACCTTGCTTGAACTCTTTAGAGTGTTCTATCTGAAATATAATATATGCATGGGTTGTACGTTTCGTCACAATATTGTTTTGAACATTTGTTTTAGGACTGATAACTGACTGAACATTCTACTCAATTCATTGTCAATTGGCGCTGATGAATATTTCATCAAAAGTGCATTACAGTGGCTTATAAATACAATTACATTTCTAAAGGAGGCAAATAATTAGTAGGAAAAACTTATGACGTCATTTTGATGACGCCGGGTTGACTTTAGACATATAATGTTAGCGAGCTAGCTAAGATTGAGGGGAGACCACTGGATTTTAGCTAGCTAATGTTAGCATTGCTAGCTATTTTTGACTAACTTTGCTAGCTAATGACGATTTCATCGTATTTCCAGGCCACTATTGGTTAATTTAAACGAAAGTCATTAGCCCCCATTCAGAATGACTGGGCTTATCACAACTTTTGGTCACCACTATGGCAGAGGGCGGCTTGAGAACGTTCCTAACAATGGCATGACACGACCGAGTGACGTAGGTGCAACCTGTGAATAATAGTCTTTTTCAGCTTTTCTAGGCTCTTCTAGAGCCTTAACAAAGAGAAGTCTCATTGAACCAAGGAGTAGCTCACACTGTGAGTGGTGTTATCAACCGTGCTACAGTGTTGACTGCATACCAAGGGAGGCCAAGCAGAGGAACAGTGCTTTTATTCCGAGCTCAGCAGCACCTCTACAGCAAAGCCTCACAGACATAGTGGATTTCTGTCAGTGAGAGAAAGAGGCTGAAATACAGAGAGGAAGTAGGCTGAAAGTTACCAATCAGAGGGTTGATACTGTTGTTGAGATCCTCCAAAGTTGATATTCACTAGTGTCTGAGTATGTAGGTGATCTAGTGTCTGGACATGTAGGGGATCGGTTTGTAGAGAGACTGGCGAGGCTGCAGTAGATGCTGTATGGATGGGAATGATGGGACTCAGATTTGGTGAATTAATTTAAACAATGCTCATTTTAGGGATGTGAGGCACGAGTCTTTCATTATAGTTTGTTCCCCTGCTATACTTGTGGGTCTGTGTGTTCTCTCTATGAGTCAGGAGTAAGGCTATAGTAGTCAATACATTGTGTAAGGTGGGACTTGCAATGGACGTCTTCATGACATTATGAAATGTCACTTTTTACGTCACTCAATCAATTACATAACCCGTTTCAGACTATGTGCAGACAAAACCCATCTGCTCAGTAGCATTTCAGATGTTAATCCAAGTATGAAAAAAAAATGTATGCACTCTGGATAAGAGCATCTGCTAAATGACTCAAATGTAAATGTAAGTTGTTTGTCTGATTACAATGATAACCGAGACTGCTGTCTAGCCTACCTTAAATTATTGGAATATGTTTTCATAGCATCAGTGAGGATTTAAGCAGATTTCAATGGCTTACCATTATTCACAGTTCATTTCGACAGAGATATTCTAACCTTAGGTTTTGTTGCACACTAAAAATATCTCGATTAAATCGGTAAATAAATCCTTAATGATAACACTTTGTTAAGTGGGGGATTTGAGAGAAAATACAAATGAAAAGAGGAAGTGGAGCGAAAGTAAAAAGGATTTATTCCCTTTATTTCCACCATATTAACACACCATTGATGGGGAATTGTAATTATGTGCGCCTGTGTAGTGTGGATTTACACACCCTTCCCCCCAAATGAAATTCATTGGATTGTGTGCAAACTATTTTCTGTTTGTTTTCTGGCACTCAGTTTTATTGATTGATTTATATCTGAGTATAATTGGGAAAGTGTATTCATACTCTCTCTGCACATTGATAAACTTCTAAATTATCTCCATGAGGAGCACCATTGAATGTCATCCCATAAAAAGTTTATTGAATTGCAATAACGCCCAGAGTTAATAACATGCTCTGAACTTTCCTATTCCTGCGTTTTACTGTACATGTAAATTGCCTCATTTGTTCGTTGCTCGGTGCCACCTTAAAGATCCCGATCTTCTCCCTCGCTGACTCGTGTTTCAGCATCACGAGAACCCCGGGTAATCACAAGGAACAATTTCACTGCTTTGCCACAGCAACAGAATCACTTTCACTCCTGCAACTGGAGCTGTTTGATTCACTCCTTCAACTGGAGATGTTTGATTCACTCTTGCAACTGGAGCCGCTTGATTCACTCCTGCAACTGGAGCCGTTTGATTCCCGCTGAAAAGGGAAAACGTTGATTTGTGTTGTCCAGGGGCACAACTTTCACTGGGGACGGGACGGGACGACATGTCCGCCCCCCCCCATTCTGAAATTGCATTTTTGTCCCCCCACAGTTTTATCATTGGAATGTGATACAAAACAGGCAACGGTGTGCTTTAGGACCATGCGGACGCCTCTGAGCGGTCGGGTAGGCTGTTTGGAGTGTTTATCTCCCCCCCCAAAAAAAAAATATAGTAATAAATGTCCTCCCCACTTCTAAAACCAAAGTTGTGCCCCTGGTGTTGTCTCTCACTCTAACAACAGTATACTGGTGCATCCCTTGTCTATCTCTCTCCCACTTCATTTCATATTCATTTTCAGATTGCAACCAGGTAAATGTAAAAGGCAAAGCATGTTTTCTGTGTAACTGCAAATAGGTACCATGTCAGTCAAGCCGGTGTGTGAGCGATGAGCACAGGTACAAAATGTAAATGTCTCAAAATAATTACCTCCTTAATCTACAGTCATACAGCATTACAATTCAGTGGTTTTCTTCTCGTAAGCCACTGATCAATAGTCAATTTCAGCATAATATGAAGAAGATGCACAATGGTTGAATGAACATCTATTTTGGTAATGAGTTGAAATGTGGTCTTTTCAAGGTTGTCCTCTATTTCCACTTCATGTTTCTACATGCAGCGGGAGGTGAATTGGAATCATTGAGAATGTGGTGTGTCTAGTTAATAATCTGGGGCCAGGGTGAATTGAATAGCGCGTTGAAAGGTCTTCACTTTTAGGGTCTCTGGAGCTTGAAACTCATTTTACATCTGATTGAAGGGCTGATACTGCTGCCGTGGCCCCATACACACCCCCTCTCACACCCCAAACTGCCTTCATTTGTCAGGGGAAGACTATAGTGAACTTCGTTCTATGGGCGAGCTAATGAACCTTTACTAATGGCAGTGATGTGCCTTGTAATGTCGGTTAATATTTTTTGCTCCACTTTCTCCACTGCGGTGTAAGTCTTAATTTGTCAAGTGGATAGCCAGGGCTCTGAATCATGCAAACACATCTTAATTATGTCATCTGTAATGAATGTTTAGAAGTGCGAAGGTTAGAACCATAAATCTGAATCCTAATTTGTCAACCAATCAAACCTTCTACCCTGCTGGTTCCTTTCCTGCTCTCAGACACACATGAACATGCATAAACGCATGCACACATTCAACCACATACACACACAGGCACACGCACACATTTATTTTACTACCCCTAAGCCTAAACCTTTAAACAAACACACATTTGGGTAAAGGGGAGTGCCTTTGAGCTTCTCCTTTGGTTTTATGTTAAGTATTCCCTTGTTTGTACAAGTGTAGAGATTATAAAAAACTTGATACTTTATGTCGCGAAGGCGGCCATTTAGAAAATAAATCAAAATGTTCTTTGTAACCTTTGACGGCAGCGCAAGAGCAGAGGATGAATTATCGGTGTCCTTTCTCCATAAATCCCAATTGAAAATGGTCTCTTCCAACAAATGACTGAATATAATGGTGACATCTTCACATTAGAGCAGATGATTTGGTATTTTGTGTTGCACATTGTCTTGGTTTTATGACAAGCAGGGTTTTTTTTCACAGAGTGTAATGAAATAGTTCTCATCTGTCTCTTCGTCATGGAAATGACTAGTCCTCAGAGGGCTGGTATTATAGGGTAATACCACGGTAACGATGCTGTAAATCTGAAAGGTGTTGACCACAGAGGAGTTTGGGTCAATACAGAAAGGGCTTCCTCTCTCTCTTGCTTCTTTTTTCTCGTTCTTTCTTTCTTTCTTTCTTTCTTTCTTTCTTTCTTTCTTTCTTTCTTTCTTTCTTTCTTTCTTTCTTTCTTTCTTTCTTTCTTTCTTTCTTTCTTTCTTTTTTTTCTTTCTTTCTTTCTTTCTTTCTTTCTTTCTTTCTTTCTTTCTTTCTTTCTTTCTTTCTTTCTTTCTTTCTTTCTTTCTTTCTTTCTTTCTTTCTTTCTTTCTTTCTTTCTTTCTTTCTTTCTTTCTATCTATCTCTCTATATATCTATCAATATCTCTCTCTGTCTCTCTCTCTCTCTCTCTCTCTCTCTCTCTCTCTCCTGCTTCCCATTTCTGTCTCTGTCTGTCTCTGTCTCTGTCTCTGTCTCTCTCTCTCTCTCTCTCTCTCTCTCTCTCTCTCTGTCTCTGTCTCTCTCTCTCTCTCTCTCTCCTCTCTCTCTCTCTCTCTCTCTCTCTCTCTCTCTCTCTCTCCTCTATCTCTCTCCTCTATCTCTCTCTCCTCTCTCTATCTCTCTCTCTCTCTCTCCTCTCTGTCTCTGTCTTTTGCTTCTCGTTCCTTGTTCTCTTTCTCTGTCTCCTCCCCTCTCTTTGCCCCCCCCTCTCTGTCTTCTCTCTTCTCTGCCTCCTCCCATCTATCTATCTCTCTCTCTGTATATGTCTCCTCCCCTCTCTTTGTCCCTCCTCTCTTTCTTCCTTTCTGCATTTCCTTTATTGTTCTCTCTCTCCCAGTCACACTCTCACTTTCAAGGTTATTTGAAGAATAATTGACATGGTTTTGCATGTGTAAGAAGTTACCTGTAAACAAATTGCACGCTCATCCAGCTTAGAAACACAGAGACGGAGATAGTTAATGTGTGCCATTAAAAGACATTAGCAGATCTTGCTGACAGCAGTCATTAGGATAATTCTACATAATTTCTCTGTGATGAAGAGAGTACATAGGCCTAGTGCTTGTGTTTTCTCTCCCTCTCTCCCTCTCCTGGTCCATATGTAATGTGCATTCGGTAGATACCAGTGTTATGTTGAAAGCCGTCACCTGAAAACAGTATTATTTTGGTGTTAATTTTACCAATGATATCCCAAAAGGATACCTACTTCATGCTGAACAGAGAGGAATGGTAGTCTTAGTCATGTAGATTTATTTTCTAAAAAGTACCAACTGACCTATAACAGGCCCTTCCTTTTAAAGTAACTTCAAAGGAGGCATTTCCATATTTTGTCGAAAGGCCTTTGTTGTTTATATTGCACTTTGCACCTAACGACAAGCAATATGATTTGACTCCCTTTCTTTCTAATGGGCTTCTAATGCTATGATAAAGTTTTACCCTGAAAACAGTCATTAACACTGCTTATTTTGAACATTTGACTTTCTTGTCCCATTCCCTAACTCTCATCCCAAAATTTTAAGGAAAGCCTTCCAATGCATCATTTTTTTGTGTTGAATTATAAATGTTGGTTTTAGTAGCCTACCCTCCACAATACATTGCTTACGTAGCCTAGCGGTTAGGAGCGTTGGGCCAGTAACCGAAAGGTTGCTGGTTCAAATTCACTAGCCGACCAGGTGAAAAATCTGTCGATGTGCCCTTGAGCAAGGTACTTAAGCATAATTGCTCCAGGGTCGCTGTCAATAATGGTTGCACAAAAAAATATGCACAAAAAAAATATCATATTCACACATGCACTTGTACATGTGTGGAATATGACCAAATGTAAGCGCCCACCTAATTATCTTGTTGTTGTTATTATTATTATTATTATTATTATTATTATTATTATTATTATTATTATTATTATTGTTGTTGTTGTTGTTATTATTATCTTAATTTACCTCATTAACAGGTGCATATGAAAAGTTACAATTTACTATGGATAGTGTGCATGCAGCTATTAGAAGAGGAAAATATCAACCTTGGTACAAATCCAGCTTCTAACATTGCAAATTGCTTCAGTTTGAAATACTGCAATAGAAAACTGCACAATATGTACATATGCTCTCTCCAGTCCCCTGACATTGTAATGTTAGGCTTCATCATATTGCTGTAAATGAGTCTTCTGCAGAATCTCAGTTGGCTAGTCCCCTGTGTGTCAGTGCCATGGCTACCGAAGCCAGTAAAGATCAGCTACCTCGGCTATGTTATTAGCCAAGCACTGCTGTCATTTAGACCCAGTCCTTCAGAGTTTCCCTGAGCCCTTAGCGAATGATGAACGGTTCACAGGTATGAAGCATCTGTGTGTATCTAATCTATTCATCTCTGCCAGTCTGTCTGCCCACCTCTCTAGCTCTTCATTTTCCCCTGCTATCTGTGCTGGCTCAGATCACACTGACAACAGCTGGGTTGCTCTCTCAGAGGCCCTATCACTGCTGGCGTGGGGCTGTGTCGCTGTCCCCCCGTCCCTTAGTGTCCCCAGGAGTGAGACCTAACCCTCGGCTTTGTGGGCCTTGAATAGGGGCACAGTATATCCCCAGTCACCAGATCCCTCCAAGCACCACCAATGACCTCACCCTCCCGCATCCTCTGTATTGTTCTACTGGGCCTAGATTGATTTGTCCGTGTGTGTCTCTGTGTACTGTAAGTGATTTGTCCCCTCTCTCACCCGACACTGTGATTGTTAGAAAATAAATATAAAACCAGCTGTAGAGTGTCTCTGTAAAGCAAGGCTGCTCGGGTGTCACTGAGAGCCCTGATAGCCTCAGCACAGCTCATTGGTTGGGTTGGGAAACATAAATGGTGGTGGCCTGGTGGTGAATCCTGACATGCCCTCCCATCATGTATGCCTCATGGCAATACATGTAGAAGATGCAATGAGAGACATGATTTTATTGCAGAATATTCAGTGGCTCATATAGGCTAGACAAGGTAGGCTGAAAAAGCTATTGAGTATGAAATGTGGTGGGGGGGACATTGCAAGACAGGTACATTGTTGAGATATGCTTTGAAGCAGGGTTTTATTATTGAAGATTTGAGTGCGATAGAGACAGGCGAGTTCAAAAAGCCATTGGAAATTAAACGCAGAGGCTTGATTTGAAATGTGAAGGTTTATCTAAATGGCATCAGAAGGCTTTGAACTAGTCAAGATGGAAGCACGTTCATTAAGGAGGATACTTTTAACATCCTGGACTTTGATCTTCTTTTCCATTTGCCCGGCTGTGCAATCTGAGCCTTACCACAGCCCAATCCACTGTAACTCCATAGAAGTCAGATTGTTTAACTATCAGGCACTATTATGTAATCTATCTTTTCAGTCTAGAGGAGGACTCTTGATAAATAGTAGAAGTCTGTCTGATAAAAAGCCTGTAAAAGTTGTATCTGTCTTCAGGTAACCTGGCGTAACCTCTTGGTAGTGTCCACTCTGTAATGCAGACCCAGACAAAACAGGACTGACATCAGTCAGTGGCCGGAGCATTGACCCATATCTTTGCCTGCGACCAGTTCACACACCGTGGAGTCATAGTCAGAAGTGTGTGTGTATCAACAACGCTAAAGCCCATACAGCAGGCCTAACATGACACCTGTAACTACGCTCCTGTCCTGTCTGATCCCCTAAGACACGCACATGTCTTTGAAGCCCCCACTTGAAAGGGTTGATCTGAATAGTAAGAGTCTAAAGGAACTTTGTATAGAGTGATTGCAGACTGATTAATGAGCTCCAGCCCCTCTATCACAGACACACACTGGCCTTCCAGGCCACACATAATGTAGTGCTGATACAAGATGAAGCTTATGGAGTGATCAAACTCAGAAAAAAATGGAGTGATCAAATCCTAACATCAGCCTAACCTCTGCCTAACCTCAGCCTAACCTCAGCCTAACATCATCATAACATCAGCCTAACATCAGCCTAAGTTCAGCCTAACCTCATCATAACATTGGCCTAAACTCAGCCTAACCTCAGCCTAACCTCAGCCTAACCTCGACCTAACATCAGTCTAACCTCAACCTAACCTCAGCCTAACATTAGCAAACAACGCTGATTGGAACAATCTAAATCAAAGAGATATTCATATTTAGAGAGATTCAGTTCATATACAGTGTATTGAAAACTATTTTAATTTATGTTGTTTATTATGTTACAGAATACTAATGACATGTCTCTTTCTCCAGTTTCTGCCGAGATCCTGAAGAGCAGTCTCAGCACCATGGAGCGAAACATCCAGAGGCTAGAAAATGACATTGAGAACTTCCCCAAGACGGACGACGAAAAGGATAAGTTTGTGGAAAAATTGTCCATATCCTTTTCATGTTTTTTATTGATTCCTCACATTATGTTAATTGAACCTATCGCTGAAGTAGAAAGCCATGCTAGACATATTTTGGCCATTGGGTGCCTGTGGATTGTCCACCAGAGAGACTGTGCTGTGTTTGTGTTCTCCTGGGCAGGAAAGAGTAGTTAAAGGACATAAGTGTGACTTGTGGCACCCGTGGGCTTAAAGGCATGGATATGGCTGCCTTGCCACTAGTGAGATGTTTATCAGATCTCCTCCTCCTCTCCCCAACGCTCCCCAGAGAGAGTTCAGGCCTGGAGCTATTTTGTACCGTCGCTCCACCACTGCCTCCCCTTCGGGGACTCTAATGAGGGCTCGTTCCCCCACGCGGACTTATCGCCCACCTCCTGATTTCATCTCCCGACCGGCCACAGGCCTCTCCACATAGACTTTCTGTGGACTATCACCTTTTGCGGCTCCTCTCTCGTTCCGATAACAGAGTGTTTTCACTTAAAATCAAGCGGTTCGGCTCTCGAATCAAATTAGTGATGCCTGAGGACTTTTCAGACTCCATTTTAAGGAGGAAGGCGCCTCGACAGAATAGGTTTGTCTAGATATCTGGCACCTATACACACTACAGTATATAGAGTCTCATTGGTTGAAACCAACTCAGATGTCAATAGCTAGGGGCTATGATACCTCCTATCAATATATGTGCAGTAAAACAGACAGAATTCCCGCGCCCTCTGTCTCTCGGTGTGAGTTACGACATTTATTAAGGGAAAGCAAGAATCATTCAAGGGTAATTCATCAATTCATGTTCAACATTCACACTTGAAGACATGTTCCAGAACTTTAGCTGCTACTAAGTATGTTTTAAACCACCCGCTTTGGGCTGGATGTGTCAATGTAAGGTTCATACATGCATAATCTATGAGCAGAATTAGTTTCTTACCTAAATTTGCCAGCAAATCCCTAGTTTGAAAGCAACTCTTTTTCTGGAAGCTGTGCTGTGCCATTTTCACTACATTTTCCCCCACGTGGGCCAACCCCCTAACAATTTGACCATGCGCTTCAGCCCCTCGCTATATGTGTGACAGCTAGCAAGATGACATGATGCACCCACACCAGAGCAGAGAGAGAGAGCAATGACGTGGTGCACATACAGTGCCTTGCAAAAGTATTCACCCCCCTTGGCGTTTTTCCTATTTTGTTGTATTACAACCTGTAATTTAAATTGATTTTTATTTGGATTTCATGTAATGGACATACACAAAATAGTCCAAATTGGTGAAGTGAAATGAAAAAAATTACTTGTTTCAAACAATTCTAAAAAATAAATAACGGAAAAGTGGTGTGTGCATATGTATTCACCCCCTTTGCTATGAAGCATGTAAATAAGATCTAGTGCAACCAATTACCTTCAGAAGTCACATAGTTAGTTAAATAAAGTCCACCTGTGTGCAATCTAAGTGCCACATGATCTCAGTATATATACACCTGTTCCGAAAGGCACCAGAGTCTGCAACACCAATAAGCAAGGGGCACCACCAAGCAAGCAAGCAGAACCATGAAGACAAAGGGGCTCTCCAAACAGGTCAGGGACAAAGTTGTGGAGAAGTACAGATCAGGGTTGGGTTATAAAAAAATATCAGAAACTTTGAACATCCCACAGAGCACCATTAAATCCATTATTAAAAAATGGAAAGAATATGTCCATTGGACCACTTTAAGCCATACACTCCACAGAGCTGGGCTTTACTGAAGTAAAGCCCAGCTCTTTGGAGTGTATGGCTTAAAGTGGTCCAATGGACATATTCTTTCCATTTTTTAATAATGGATTTAATGGTGCTCTGTGGGATGTTCAAAGTTTCTGATATTTTTTTATAACCCAAGAAAATAGTTATGGGTGAATAGTTATGCACGCTCAAGTTATCTGTTTTTTTGTCTTATTTCTTGTTTGTTTCACAAAAAAAAATATTTTGCATCTTTAAAGTAGTAGGCATGTTGTGTAAATCAAATGATACAAACCCCCAAAAAATATATTTTAATTCCAGGTTGTAAGGCAACAAAATAGGAAAAATGCCAAGTGGGGTTAATGCTTTCGCAAGCCACTGTATCTGCACATATTTGACGTAGTATGCAGACCCCTTTTGGCTCATGGGCACCACTTTCAGAACTGCTGGCTAAAAAGTACACAAAATTACTGGAGAATCCCTTTAAGAAAGTGTTTAACCTTAATTTGAGCTCTTTGTTAGCTTGCTCAATTTTTTCTAGCTTTGGCTGACATAAGAGTAATAGCTGCCTAACACATTAGCAATCTGCTCCTAGTCAAAGAGGTGCATTTAATCTGTGTAATTCTTTAATATGTAAAAAATAGAGGCTTCGGCAAAGACCACCCCTGCAGCTCTGAACCAAAACAGGCAGGAAAGGCAGCTCAGGGCCCCTGATGGCAGTATCGATTCTGGGGCTCCTTGGAGGATGTGAGCTTGACTGAGAGGAAATGGAGAACTGCAGATATACTGCAGCAGTGCTCCCCCTCACTGTCTGGATCGTGTCCCCAGAGAGAGGGAGAGAGGGAGAGAAGCTGCCTGGCCATGACTGGAAACATCCCACTTCCTCCCACCTCCCCGTCGCACCTGATCTTTCATCAGAGCCGAAATGGAGCCTCAGTCGCATTTGGCCGAACCAATTTTAGTTACTGCCTCATTGTGAAAAAATCTAAGAGAGGAAAACATTTGAAAATGGTTTTCTTACCTCCATTTTGTAGCCTTCCAACCTCCTTCCACTCTGTGTTCAGCCAGGTTGTGGGTGACACGGCTACACTCACTCCTTTGTGCATGACGGAGTAGGCATTCTTACCTCACTAAAGAAAGTCAGAAAGCTGTTTTACTGTCCCTTTGGGGCGCCCACGATCGATGAGGGGAGTCGAGTTGATTCAAATGGTAAGGAGGAGAGCATATCGGTGTCTATTAGACCTCTCTCCTGCTGTCTGTGTCTCTGTCTCTCCCATTAGCAAACACCTCTCTCTGCGTCTCGGTCTCTCCTCGTTAGCAAACACCTCTCTCTGCGTCTCGGTCTCTCCTCGTTAGCAAACACCTCTCTCTGTGTCTCTGTCTCTCCCCGTTAGAAATCACCTCTCTCTGTGTCTCTGTCTCTCCCCGTTAGAAATCACCTCTCTCTGTGTCTCTGTCTCTCCCCTTTAGCAAACACCTCTCTCTCTCTCTCACTCACTAGAGTGAGTTTGACCTGCGTGTAACTTTTTTCTGGGTAATGAAGAAATGCAGTTAATATGCTAGTCAAAATAACAAGGTGTTTGGTAAACATGGATCTTCCGTGACCCCGCTCGAATCAATTCACATGATTAGGCATCAAGGGTAATTCGCAAGGTTTCTAAATAAAATATGCTGTGTGTTCGGAGGTGAATTTCTTTGTATTGTAGGATCCACTCTGGATCCACTTCTCCAGGCATGTTGAATGCTTCACGTCCCTTCAGTTTTTTCCTTACCATTTGTGCTTCTACATCTGCATTGCTTGCTGTTTGGGGTTTTTGGCTGGGTTTCTGTGTAAGCATTTTGTGACATCTGCTGATGTAAAAAGGACTTTATAAATACATTTGATTGTTTGATGATGTTGAACTGTGAAAGGGTATAAGTTGGTTTTGCCTTGAATCATCCTACTATCTTCTCTTTTCTTTGAACCTTAACATTAACATGACCAGCACATTATTTCTGTGCTCTTTTGATGATATGATTCATGATTTGGCGACAGCTAGTCTTTTTGGGGTCCGACACATAATGAAAAAGACAATACAGACAAGAACACTTTACAATTTACATACATTTTAAACATTAACATAGACAGATGTTGCATGTAACAAATGTTTTACCTGCAACTAGAGACACACACAAAACAATACAACTAAAGAATAATAATGTGTGTGTGTGTGTGTGTGTGTGTGTGTGTGTGTGTGTGTGTGTGTGTGTGTGTGTGTGTGTGTGTGTGTGTGTGTGTGTGTGTGCATATATCAGAATTATAGTTGTGCCCAAAGGTAACAGAGGGAAGTGAAAACATGTTAGATAAAGAGATGAAAGACACAATGCTTGATTTTCCCAGGTTTGTAGTGCTATATTTTATATTGCCTTTGGCTTAGATAACGGTAATCCGTGTAACACAGTTTAGGGTGTGTGAAACTGACAGTTTGAAATATTCCCTACCATATGTTTTTGGTTTGACATTTCCTTTTGTAAAGATAAACCAGCCAAATCTGACATACCTTTTTAAACTTCTTACTGGGATTAAAGGACGCTGATGCCTTGAAACATGACATATGAAACAACAACAACAAAAGCAGCAGCAAAAGTCATGCATTTGATGGTTGAGCAACACTGTAAAAAGTTTTTGCTGTAGAGCACATTGATGAATGAGGAAGTGTGTGTGTGTGTGTACGTGCATGCGTGTGTGTGTGTGTGTGTGTGTGTGCGTGTGCGTGGGTGCGAGTGTGTATGTGCATGTGTGTGTGTGTGTGTGTACGTGTGTGTGTGTGTGTAAGTGTGCGTGTGTGTACGTGTATGTGTGTGTGTGTGGGTGTGTATGTGCGTGTGTGTATGTATGTGTGTGTGTACGTGCGTGCGTGTGTGTGTGTGTATGAGTGTGTGTGCTTGTGTTTGACAGTCTCTTTGGCATTTTTTCTAAGACTTGCAGCTGTTGTCTAGTCTTGCTAACACCAGCTACTTTCCGTACTTGACTCACAGATCACTGTGTAGTCACATGGGTCGTTTCCTAGTTACACTACTAGTTGTTTCCTAGTTACACTACCAGTCAAAAGTTTGGAAACACCTACTCATTCAAGGGTTTTTCTTTATTTTTACTATTTTTTACATTGCATAATAATAGTGAAGACATCGAAACTATGAAATAACACATATGGAATCATGTAGTAACATAAAAAGTGTTAAACAAATCAAAATATATTTTATATTTGAGATTCTTCAAATAGCCACCCTTTGCCTTGATGACAGCTTTGCACATTCTTGTCATTCTCTCAATCGGCTTCACCTGGAATGCTTTTCCGACAGTTTTGAAGGAGTTCCCAAATATGCTGAGCACTTGTTGGCTGCTTTTCCTTCACTCTGCCATCCGACTCATCCCAAACCATCTCAATTGGGTTGAGGTCGGGGGGATTGTGGAGGCCAGGTCATCTGATGCAGCACTCCATCACTCTCCTTCTTGGTCAAATAGCCCTTACACAGCCTGGAGTTGTGTTGGATCATTGTACTGTTGAAAAACAAATGATAGTCCCACTATGCCAAACCAGATGGGATGGCGTATCGCTGCAGAATGCTGTGGTAGCCATGCTGGTTAAGTGTGCCTTGAATTATACATTAATCACAGACAGTGTCACCAGCAAAGCACCATCACACCTCCTCCTCCGTGCTTTACGGTGGGAACTACACATGTGGAGATCATCCGTTCACCCACACCGCGTCTCACAAAGACATGGTGGTTGGAACCAAAAATCTTAAATTTGGACTCCAGACCAAAGGACACATTTCCACCAGTCTAATGTCCATTGCTAATGTTTCTTGGCCCAAGCAGGTCTCTTCTTATTATTGGTGTCCTTTAGTGGTGGTTTCTTTGCAGCAATTTGACCATGAATGCCTGATTCACACAATCCCCTCTGAACAGTTGATGTTGAGATGTGTCTGTGACTTGAACTCGGGGAAGCATTTATTTGGGCTGCAATTTCTGAGGCTTGTAACTCTAATGAACTTATCCTCTGCAGCAGAGGTAACTCTGGGTCTTCCTTTCCTGTGGCGGTCCTCATGAGAGCCAGTTTCATCATAGTGCTTGATGGTTGAAGGAACTTTCAAAGTTCTTGAAATTTTCCGTATTGACTGACCTTCATGTCTTAAAGTAATGACGGACTGTCATTTCTCTTTGCTTGTTTGAGCTGTCCTTGCCATAATATGGACTTGGTCTTTTACCAAATAGGGCTATCTTCTGTATACCCCCCTACCTTGTCACAACACAACTGATTGGCTCAAACGCATTAAGAAGGAAATAAATTACATGCTTTAACTTTTAATTGAAATGCATTCCAGGTTACTATCTCATGAAGCTGGTTGAGAGAATGCCAAGAGTTTGCAAAGCTGTCATCAAGGCAAAGGGTGGCTATTTGATGAATCTCAAATATAAAATATATGTTGATGTGTTTAATACTTTTTTGGCTACTACATGATTCCATATGTGTTATTTCATAGTTTTGATGTCTTCACTATTATTCTACAATGTAAAAAATAGTAAAAATAAAGGAAACCCCTTGAATGAGTAGGTGTGTACAAACTTTTGACTGGTACTGTAGGTTTTAAAAGGTAACAATAAATGTCTTAAAACAGCACAACTTTAATTACATTTTCAGGTTGTTATTGTTTTTATAATGAATACAATTATATTGCATGTTTCTAATTAATTGAACATGGCTTTGTGATGCCTTTTATGAGATATAACTCAACTTGACTTCTTGCAAAGTTCAATTAGAATATCTATATATACATTTCTCATATAAATGAATTCACTTGTCGTAGTCAGCTTTCAAACTGATGCATTTACCAGTTCATATCTACAGTCGTTATCTACTGAAGAAGACAGCCTGGCCCCATTCCTTATACTTGTTGGCCTCACAAACAGCCCGGCGGAGGTACTTCATTTAGCTTTATTGATACATTTGTCTACTTCCATTACTGTAATGTATGCAAATGACTGAATGGGGTGTTTGTTCAGCAGTTTAGTGATCTCTATCTATCAGATTTAATGAGAGCCCACTAAGGCTGGGAATAGAGGCATTGGCCCCTGGGGGGCCCTAATTCACTGGAGAGGCTTGGGTGATCCCAGACCCCCCTGTACAGATCTATGACTGGTGGATATGATGAAGTAGGACACTGGGGGAGGGACAACCTATAGGGACTGTGGATACCATGGATACTGGGCTGTTAATGGGAGAGAGGTGGGTCGCCGCGACGATGAGAGGCCGGACTGAGCGTTGATGGATGGGCAGCCCCTGTCTTAATAGATCTCCCGCCGCGGTACTCGACTACATAATTCAGCCTGCTGATAGTTATCTTAACCTTTCAGGTCCCTAGGGACCCGAGAAGTTGAAATCAGATGGTGTCATTTTTAAAGCCCCTGACACATTAAGACCTGTAGCTGTGCTCTGGTCACGTGGGGCGATAACGCACTACTTTAGCTATGCGCTGTATAGAAGTAAGTTTACTGCTAAAACTGTCAGTTCTTAGCTACAGTAACTCCTTGCAAGTACAATAGTGTTCAATGTGTTTTTACAAATGTATTTAAATAGCAGAACATGCCAACAGATTAATTGCATTGTCTTCCCACGCAAAGTATTTGTTGTCATAGAATGTTATATACACATAATGGATTACCTCCCCCATATTGTACCTGCAACCATGTATTGGAGGGATGCAACTGCAAAAATAAAGTCTAGAACTCGATTGGAGGGATGCAACACCATTCTTCCACAAGAAATTCCATAACTTGATGTTTTGTTGATGGTGGTGGAAAATGCTGTCTCAGGATCCAGCATCTCCCATAAGTGTTCAATTGGGTTGAGATCTGGTGACTGAGACGGCCAAGGCATATGGTTTGCATCGTTTCCATGCTCATCAAAACATTCAGTGACCACTCTGCCCTGTGGATGGTGGCATTGCCATTCTATGGGGGCATAGCCATGGTAGCCAAAATAATGGCCACAATAATGGCCTGCCCAGCATTGTTATGCATGACCCTAAGCATGATGGGATGTTAATTGCTTAATTAAATCAGGAAACAGACCTGTGTGGAAGCACCTGCTTTCAATATACATTGAACAAAAATATAAACACAACATGCAACAATTTCAAAATCAATGGTTGTACAAAGTTGCTGGATATTGGCGGAAACTGGAACACACTGTCATACACGTCGATCCAGAGCATCCCAGACATGCTCAATGGGTGACATATCTGGTGAGTATGCAGGCCATGGAAGAACTGGGACATTTTCAGCTTCCAGGAACTGTGTACAGATTCTTCAGACATGGGGCCATGCATTATCATGCTGAAACATGAGGTGATGGCGGTGGATGAATGGCACGACAATGGGCCTTAGGATCTCGTCACGGTATCTCTGTGCATTCAAATTGCCATAGATACAGTAAAATGCAATTGTGTTCATTGTCTGTAGCTTATTCCTGCCCATACCATAACCCCACCGCCACCATGGGGCACTCTGTTCACAACGTTGACATCAGCATACTGCTCGCCCACACGACGCCATACACGTGGTCTGCGGTTATGAGTCCGGTTGGACATACTGCCAAATTCTCTAAAATGACGTTGGAGGCGGCTTATGGTAGAGAAATGAACAACAGCTCTGGTGGACATTACTGCCATCAGCATGCCAGTTGTACACTCCCTCAAAACTTGAGACATTTGTGGCATTGTGTTGTGTGACAAAACTGCACATTTTAGTGGCCTTTTATTGTCACCAGCACAAGGTGCACCTGTGTAATGATCATGTTGTTTAATAAGCTTCTTGATATGCCACACCTGTCAGGTGGATGGATTATCTTGGCAAAGGAGAAATGCTCACTAACAGGGATGTAAACAAATTTGTGCACAAAATTTGAGAGAAATAAGCTTTTTGTGTGTTTTAACCATTTCTGGGATCTTTCAGTTTATGAAACATGGGATCAAAACTTGTGTCTATAGTTTTGTTCAGTGTACTTTGTATCCCTCATTTACTAAAGTGTTTCCGTTATTTTGGCAGTTACCTGTATACAGTGAGGGAAAACTGTATTTGATCCCCTGCTGATTTTGTACGTTTGCCCACTGACAAAGACATGATCAGTCTATCATTTTAATTGTAGGTTTATTTGAACAGTGAGAGACAGAATAAAAATAAAAAAATTAATAAAAAAATGCATGTAAAAAATGTTATAAATTGATTTGCATTTTAATGAGGGAAATAAGTATTTGACCCTTCTGCAAAACATGACTTAGTACTTGGTGGCAAAACCCTTGTTGGCAATCACAGAGGTGAGACGTTTCTTGTAGTTGGCCACCAGGTTTGCACACATCTCAGGAGGGATTTTGCTCCACTCCTCTTTGCAGATCTTCTCCAAGTCATTAAGGTTTCGAGGCTGACGTTTGGCAACTCGAACCTTCAGCTCCCTCCACAGATTTTCTATGGGATTAAGGTCTGGAGACTGGCTAGGCCACTCCAGGACCTTAATGTGCTTCTTCTTGAGCCACTCATGTGAAGGTGAAATTACAGAGGAGGAACTTCTGGATGCAATTAAAGACTTTAAGTCTGGGAAAACTCCAGGGTTGGATGGCATACCAGTTGAGGTATACCAAACCTTTTTTGATATACTCAGAGGACCGTTATCTGCATGTTTTAACCACTCCTATGTAAATGGTAGATTATCAGACACTCAAGAAGAAGGTCTGATTTCATTATTACTGAAACAGGATACAAGTGGAAAATATTAAGATCCAGTCCATTTAAAAAATTGGAGGCCCCTTACACTTCAGTGTTGTGATGCAAAAATCCTAGCAAAATGTATAGCGCATAGAATTAAAACGGTATTGTCGGACATTATTCATTCTAATCAGACAGGTTTTTTACATGGACGATACATTGGAGATAATATAAGGCACGTACTGGAAACAATAGAACAGTATGAAAAATCTGGGAAACCAGGCCCGCTGTCTTTGAAAAGGCTTTTGATAAAGTATGACTGGAGTGTACATATAAATGCCTGGAGCATTTCCATTTTGGAGAATCTCTTATAAAATGGGTTAAAATCTCATGTATAGTAACCCTCAGTGTAAAATAGTAAATAATGGCTATTTCTCAGAAAGTTTGAAACTGTCAAGAGGAGTAAAATAAGGTTGTCCACTATCGGCATATCTATTTATTATGGCCATCGAAATGTTAGCTATTAAAATCAGATCCATCGATAATGTGATCTCACTCCAATACATTTTAATAGAAAGTTTGCAAAAATAGATAAGATCTTGCTACCATGGAAAGGAACTATTTTTGGATAAATCACCCTGATTAACTCTTAAGTATTATCCCAGTTTACCTATTTGCTTATGGTCTTGCCTACGCCTAGTGAACAATTTGTTAAATTATATGAGAAAAAAATATTCCATTTTATTTGGAACGGCAAGCCAGACAAAATTAAATGGGCCTATCTATATAATGAATATGAATTCGGAGGACAGAAATTATTAAATATGAAAGCGTTAGAACTATCACTAAAAGCTTCAGTCATACAAAAGTTATACTTAAATCCAAACTGGTTCTCTAGCAAATTAGTAAGATTGTCTCACCCCATGTTCAATAATGGCTTTTTTCCCTTTATTCAGATTACAACCTTTCACTTTCAGTTATTTGAAAAGGAAATAATATCTCAAATATCACTATTTCTAAAACAAGCCATAGAAAGTTGGTTGCAATTTCAATTTAATCCTCCAGAAATAATGCAACAAATATTGTGGATAAACTCAAATATACTAATTGATTAAAAAAAATAAAAAAGGTATAATCTTCGTAAATGATATCATAGGTAGAACTGATGGAATTATGTCGCACATGCAGCTAACAATAACATATGGAAATGTCTGCTCTACCCAAAATTACAACCAAATAATTGCAGCATTACCGCAAAAATGGAAGATGAAAGTGGAAGGGGGAAAAAGTAAGGAACTTGTCTGTCGGCCCTGCATTAAAGACCATAATTGGTTAAAGAAAATTGTGACAAATAAAAAAGTATATCAGTTTCATTTAAGGACCAAAGGATTGACAGCCATCCCAAATAGATTGCAAAATAGTTGGGAAGAGATTTTTGACGTACCGATTCCATGGCAAATGGTTTATGAACTGATATGCAAAACAACACCAGATTCAAAACTTAGAATTTTTCTATTTAAATTATTATACAAAATTATTGCTACCAATAGAATGTTATTGATATGGGGGATACAATCTTCCCAGCTCTGCAGATTTTGCTACTAAGATACAGAATCATTAGATCATTTGTTTTGGTACTGTCCATTTGTAGCGTGTTTATGGTCGCAGGTCCAGGAATGGCTGAAGGATTGCAATATTTACCTGGAGCTAACCCTGCAGATAGCACTACTGGGTGATCTGAAAAGTCATAGTCAATTGATCAATAATATAATAATACTTTTAGCAAAAATGTTTATTTTCAATTTACAATCTGTAGAAACAATGAGAATAGAAGGGTTCAGAACTTTTGTGAAACATCACAGTACAGTTGAGATATATGGCAAGTAGAAATCCAATATGGATGGTTTTAAGAGATATATGGGAGGGATTGAATGGAGCTGAAGATAGGGACTAATACCAACTAATAACAACAAAATAACAAATGTAAAACAAACTGTGTCCATAATAAGTATATAGGTTGGGAAGTTTTGTGAAAGAGCACAGTTTGGGGGATATGGCATTTAGAGGCAAACTGGATGGACATCATGAAAATGATCAGAGATGTTGAGGGTAGCGGAAGTTAAGGAGTAAAAACAAAGAAAATACAATTATTGTAAAATTGACTGTGTCCATAAAATGTATATAGTATGTATAAGCTGGAGGTAGAGGCCTAAGTGTTGTTGTTCACTAGTTTACTCCAATTAGGGGAGGGAAAAAACATATGGGGGATTGGAAGTGATGCAGACAATTACATTGATGGAAGTTGCAATAGTAAAGCTGATCTACCCCCTTAAAAATTATATATATATATATATATATATATATATATATATATATATATATATATATATATATATATATATATATATATATATATATATATATATATGTTTTTTAATATAAAAAACTAGAAGATATCAAAATAAAAATAAGAGTGCTATTGCTTAACTGAGAGCTATATTCCCTTTTATAACTAAGATGTTGTTCCTTAAATTCATACTAATTCGTAAACAAAAGATGACTGGTATTAAATTACTTCATAGGTAAGTCACCTTTAATGATTTAGCTACGCTGTCAAGATGGAAACTCAACAAATATACCTAAAGCCATTATGGATGATAATTAAATCTAATGTGTTTCATTACCAAAATGTAATACACTGTTATAATCCAGCTAATTTGTTTGCGTTTGTACTTCCTCATAGTAGGAAACCAGGTCAACAGATTGTGGTGGCATTTTCAGTACAATGTTTATCTCACCAATGTGCTCTTTCTGTAAGTGTTCTCCTTTTTTAATGAAATTCACTGTAAATTGTGTGGCCAATTAATTCCTATTTGCAGCACAGATAAGCACTGAAGCTTTTTAATTAAGAAGAAACTCACAAACTCAAACCAAAGTAAATAATTAGAAGAGTGGGAAAAAATAAGTTTAAAAAAACCCAACATAACTCGTTACCCCTCTGTGGCTATCCGGTTTCTGGTAGGCTAGTGTCTTTAATTAGTATTGTCTCAACATAGACACTATAGCGACAGCCATCTTGCAGAAACAAGTTTCATTCACTATGTTTCACAGGAGATGTTACAATTTTAATTAACTAACTTTAAAGGTGCACTATGCAGAAATTGCTCTGCCATTTCCTGGTTGTTAAAATTTTAATAGTTTGCCTAATGTCATTGTATGTGACAAAACAAGCAAGTACAATGTAGAGAATCGTTGTCCATCTAAACTGCTGTGAAATATGTTTTCCATAACCAAAAATATTGTATTTTCAGCTGTTTGAAACTGGTGTACCAAACCAAAAATAAAATAAGCAAAAACAAAACTTAAGAATGGAAAGCATAGAAATAGCACACATAGAACAGATATACCGCGTCTTAGACTTGCTGTCAATGAGAATGACATATCTATAACTCACATTTCTATGTGAATTTGGTCGGGTCACCCAAAAAGTGACATAGAGTGCCTTGCAAAAGTATTCATCCCCCTTGGCTTTTTTCCTAATTTGTTGCATTACAACCTGTAATTTAAATGGATTTCATGTAATGGACATACACAAAATAGTCAAAATTGGTGAAGTGAAATGAAAAAAATAACGGAAAAGTGGTATGTGCATATGTATGCACCTCCTTTGCTATGAAGCCTGTAAATAAGATCTGGTGCAACCAATTACCTTCAGAAGTCACATAGTTAGTTAAATAAAGTCCACCTGTGTGCAATCTAAGTGCCACATGATCTCAGTATATATACACCTGTTCTGAAAGGCCCCAGAGTCTGCAACACCACTAAGCAAGGGGCACCACCAAGCAAGTGGCACCATGAAGACCAAGGAGCTCTCCAAACAGGTCAGGGACAAAGTTGTGGAGAAGTACAGATCAGGGTTGGGTTATAAAAAAAATGTTGAACATCCCACGGAGCACCATTAAATACATTATTAAAAAATTGAAAGAATATAGCACCACAACAAACCTTCCAAGAGAGGGTCGCCCACCAAAACGTACGGACCAGGCAAGGAGGGCATTAATCAGCGAGGCAACAAAGTGACCAAAGATAACCCTGAAGGAGCTGCAAAGCTCCACAGCGGAGATTGGAGTATCTGTCCATAGGACCACTTTAAGCCGTACACCGTACAATTGCCAGAAACTGGTCAGAATTGAAGGAGTTATGGATTGCGCTAAATACAGGGAAATTATTGAGGGAAACCTGTTTCAGTCTTCCAGAGATTTGAGACTGGGACGGATGTTCACCTTCCAGCAGGACAATGACCCTAAGCATACTGCTAAAGCAACACTCGAGTGGTTTAAGGGGAAACATTTAAATGTCTTGGAATGGCCTAGTCAAAGCCCAGACCTCAATCCAATTGAGAATCTGTGGTATGACTTAAAGATTGCTGTACACCAGCGGAACCCATCCAACTTGAAGGAGCTGGAGCAGTTTTGCCTTGAAAAATGGGCAAAAATCCCAGTGGCTAGATGTGCCAAGCTTATAGAGACATACCCCAAGAGACTTGCAGCTGAAATTGCTGCAAAAGGTGGCTCTACAATGTATTGACTTTGGGGGGGGTGAATAGTTATGCACGCTCAGGTTTTCAGTTTTTTTGTCTTATTTCTTATATGTTTCACAATAAAACATATTTTGCATCTTCAAAGTGGTAGGCATGTTGTGTAAATCAAATGATACAAACCCCCCCCAAAATTCCATTTTAATTCCAGGTTGTATGGTAACAAAATAGGAAAAATGCCAAGGGGGGTGAATGCTTTCACAAGCCACTGTAATAAGCTTTAATAAGTGTAGCATTCTAATAATGATAGTCATAAAGAGGGGCAGGGAAACACAAAGGGAAAAGCTTGTGCATGTGATTATGCTGCTGTCATCCACCAATGTTTACTGGGAAATGGCATCCAAAGCCATGTGTTTTGTGTGATATGATTTTGCATAATGCTAATATAATAATTATATTTGATTGCCTTGATGTGTGGTTTGGTGGAGGATACGTGTCTTAATGAGGGGAGGGAAGCTCGATGGCTGCCTCTTCAAAACCCATTTTGACTAACAATGCCACCCAACAACAAATGACCATGCTTTGGTGAGATGATGGCTGTATTTGTATTGTGGTGATTAGAATGGTATTTAACACAATATTAATACCCATTGATGATGAATGTAACGGTGTCTTGATTCTTTGGGGTGGGAGTGGTTTAGAGGGAGCTGAACTCAGCCACACATTGAGTTGATAAAATATGTACAGTGGGGAGAACAAGTATTTGATACACTGCCGATTTTGCAGGTTTTCCTACTTACAAAGCATGTAGAGGTCTGTAATTTTTATCATATGTACACTTCAACTGTGAGAGACGCAATTTAAAACAAAAATCCAGAAAATCACATTGTATGATTTTTAAGAAATTAATGTGCATTTTATTGCATGACATAAGTATTTGATACATCAGAAAAGCAGAACTTAATATTTGGTACAGAAACCTTTGTTTGCAATTACAGAGATCATATGTTTCCTGTAGGTCTTGACCAGGTTTGCACACACTAGAGCAGGGATTTTGGCCCACTCCTCCATACAGACCTTCTCCAGATCCTTCAGGTTTCGGGGCTGTCGCTGGGCAATACGGACTTTCAGCTCCCTCCAAAGATGTTCTATTGGGTTCAGGTCTGGAGACTGGCTAGGCCACTCCAGGACCTTGAGATGCTTCTTACGGAGCCACTCCTTAGTTTCCCTGGCTGTGTGTTTTGGGTTGTTGTCATGCTGAAAGACCCAGCCACGACCAATCTTCAATGCTCTTACTGAGGGAAGGAGGTTGTTGGCCAAGATCTCGCGATACATGGCCCCATCCATCCTCCCCTCAATACGGTGCAGTCGTCCTGTCCCCTTTCCAGAAAAGCATCCCCAAAGAATGATGTTTCCACCTCCATGCTTCACGGTTGGGATGGTGTGCTTGGGGTTGTACTCATCCTTCTTCTTCCTCCAAACACGCCGAATGGAGTTTAGATCAAAAAGCTCTATTTTTGTCTCATCAGACCACATGACCTTCTCCCATTCCTCCTCTGGATCATCCAGATGGTCATTGGCAAACTTCAGACGGGCCTGGACATGCGCTGGCTTGAGCAGGGGGACCTTGCGTGCGCTGCAGGATTTTAATCCATGACGGCGTAGTGTGTTACTAATGGTTTTCTTTGAGACTGTGGTCCCAGCTCTCTTCAGGTCATTGACCAGGTCCTGCCGTGTAGTTCTGGGCTGATCCCTCACCTTCCTCATGATCATTGATGCCCCACGAGGTGAGATCTTGCATGGAGCCCCAGACCGAGGGTGATTGACCGTCATCTTGAACTTCTTCCATTTTCTAATAATTGCGCCAACAGTTGTTGCCTTCTCACCAAGCTGCTTGCCTATTGTCCTGTAGCCCACCCTAGCCTTGTGCAGGTCTACAATTGTATCCCTGATGTCCTTACACAGCTCTCTGGTCTTGGCCATTGTGGAGAGGTTGGAGTCTGTTTGATTGAGTGTGTGGACAGGTGTCTTTTATACAGGTAACGAGTTCAAACAGGTGCAGTTAATACAGGTAATGAGTGGAGAACAGGAGGGCTTCTTAAAGAAAAACTAACAGGTCTGTGAGAGCCGGAATTCTTGCTGGTTGGTAGGTGATCAAATACTTATGTCATGCAATAAAATGCAAATTAATTACTTAAAAATCATACAATGTGATTTTCTGGAATTTTTGTTTTAAACTCTGTCTCTCACAGTTGAAGTGTACATATGATAAAAATTACAGACCTCTACATGCTTGTAAGTAGGAAAACCTGCAAAATCGGCAGTGTATCAAATACTTGTTCTCCCCACTGTATTTAGTCAGCCACCAATTGTGCAAGTTCTCCCACTTAAAAAGATGAGAGAGGCCTGTAATTTTCATCATAGGTACACGTCAACTATGACAGACAAATTGAGAAAAAATCATCCAGAAAATCACATTGTAGGATTTTTAATGAATTTATTTGCAAATTATGGTGGAAAAGAAGTATTTGGTCACCTACAAACAAGCAAGATTTCTTGCTCTCACTAACTTCTTCTTTAAGAGGCAAGTCCGTGTTGCCCAGCGACAGCCCCAAAACATCACTGCTCTAGAGGAGATCTGCATGGAGGAATGGGCCAAAATACCAGCAACAGTGTGTGAAAACCTTGTGAAGACTTACAGAAAACGTTTGACCTGTGTCATTGCCAACAAAGGGTATATAACAAAGTATTGAGAAACTTTTGTTATTGACCAAATACTTATTTTCCACCATAATTTGCAAATAAATTCATAAAAAATCCTACAATGTGATTTTCAGGATTTTTTTTCTTCTAATTTTGTCTGTCATAGTTGACGTGTACCTATGATGAAAATTACAGGCCTCTCTCATCTTTTTAAGTGGGAGAACTTGCACAATTGGTGGCTGACTAAATACTTTTTTTCCCCACTGTATGTGAACATATGGTATATTCTACATGAATCAAAAATGCACTTTGAGCTTTAAACAAAAATCACCTGTAGCTATCATTCTACCAAGACCCATAAAACAATGTTACTGTTTCATTGTCAGGATCAATGCAATTAATATCAGTGTTATAGTAAACTCACTCAGATACTGTATATGTAAGAGCAAGATATCAAACTGATGTTTTTCTAAGAACTGTCTTTCTAAGTTACTTTATTAGTTTCCGTAGGTGGATGGGTGAAGTTGTCAACTAGTTAGCCATTTTCCCCAGAACAGCTTTGAACCCCCGCAAGATATGACATGCACGCACGCACACACGCACGCACACACGTCCACAGTGTATTCCACTCCAACCAAACTGACACATTCACATAGAGGACACATGTTTCTCTTATTATCAACAGCCAACCCTATTTTGTCACTCCTTAGATGAGTCTCCATGTTAGCTGCCTGCCTTCACGGCCCCAGACGCCAGGACCTCTCAATGTGCCGTGTCATTATGCAAGTGAATTCCCCAGAAATTATCCAATCAGTGTCTTGTTAGGCTGCGACACCGAGGCTGATGTGGCAGGTCCATTAGCCAGTAGAGTTAGCTGACAGGCTGCCTGGCCTTCTGGCTCCCAGGGGATGGATGGAGAGCCAGGAAAAGGGGTGGGGTAAGACTCTAGTAGACTGACCCAGGTTTAACCTCTCCTTCCTCTTGGGTGACTCCCCTGTCATATTCCCACTGATCAAGCCTCAGTGCCCTGCCTGCCAGTCGGGCGTCTCAGAGGGATAGACCTCCAAGCCCGGCGCTTCTCCCTTAGGGATCCCGTCTCACATGGCCCTACCATGTCCTAGGATGCCCTCAGACGAACAACTGGATGTCGTCGAGCGGGATTGGAAATGCATGTCTGTCCTACAGGGTCAAGGGTAGGACTAGAGTTGTATTTTAGTACCTGACTCTATTTTGTATTTACATATGACCTGATACCAAAAGGGCTTCACGCTAGGCAATAGACAGCTCACAGTTGGACTCATTTGTCATGGGCTCCTGGCTTTGATGCAAAGCCCCTCAGCACTTGTTGCTGCAGTGCTAATCCTTCTGTAGAGACACCGACTCATCTCTTTCTTTCTCTCTTTCTTTCTTTCTTTCTTTCTTTCTTTCTTTCTTTCTCTCTCTCTCTCTCTCTCTCTCTCTCTCTCTCTCTCTCTCTCTCTCTCTCTCTCTCTCTCTCTCTCTCTCTCTCTCTCTCTCTCTCTCTCTCGCTCAGCCTTCCCACTCTCCCACCGTCATGCATGATTTCACTTTCGTTTGATGTTTTAATGAAATCCCGTACCCCCTCTCTGTTGAATTGGTGCCATTGTAGGCACATTATTCTATCAAATGCCAATGGGGAGGGGAAACCTCAATTGGCGGTGTTTGTCTTCTCGAAGTGAGACATTGTGGTTTACTGTTTGTTTCAGCACATGACACCCCGTCAGTTTAGAATTGGAGATGTATGTTAGGTTTAACGGCTGGGAATGTGTCTCAGAAAACTGACGATAAACAAATGGCACGTTGAATGGCGGTGTAACTCTTTAACTTTAACTTTCATTATGCATTGTTACACTCACTCCCGGAAATTATGATAACCAGCTAATACCTCTGCTGATGCACCGGTTATGTGTAAAATGAGAAGTGGAAGTGTACTTAACACTGGTGGGTGATATACTGAGGAGATGGCTGGACATTTATTCCACGGCAGACAGCGATATATTTACCAGTGGCGCCATTTATTGTGCTTTATTGCAAATAAGTACCACTGGGCAGGGCCCAAAGCACAGGGGAGGGCTCCTTGATGAAAAGGCCCTGCGTATCATTAGCCATGTCCCTGTAGCTGCCCAGATGAAAGCCTGCTGTAAAATGTAAATCAAATTAATGCCCAAACATTTCCCCACATATGTTAATGTTATTATTTTCCTGCTGACAGTTTCTAGGGAATACTTGCCTGTTCTTATTTCTGCCTTGGCTCCGTTATAGCCGGTTGTAGCCTAGAGTTCTTCTGCAATCCTTCGCTCTCAGTCCTCTGATCCTGACTGCGCTGTAGGATCAGTGTCTTCACAATCCACATATGGCTCCGGGTTGTCGTCTCCCTTCCTGCCCATTCATATATGTGAACCGGCATACTATTAGCCGGATTTATTGAGTGTGTTTGCATGCTTTGAACCAATTAGGAGGTTCATTATGCAAATAAAGTGTACTAATTACCACCAAGTTACTAATTGATTGTGAGATATATTGTCAACTTCAAACTTGACTCCTAAGACAGGATTTGGTCTTCAACCGTCTTAGCGCGCCTTTGGATAAATGCAGTTATGAAAGAGCAGAGACAACAGAGCCAGAGCCAAAGCCAAGCCAAGTGCATTCAGTAGGGCATGTTGTGGAACATTCAGATAGAAAGATATTATGTAGCTACAACAGACACCGCTTTCTGACATGTAGAGTAAAGGGTTTCCAAAACTTTTCTAACTGTATCGTTCCCAAAATGTAACCCTGCTGAACGGCACCCAGGTTACATACAGTACATTCAGAGCGTCGGATTATCAAAGTTGACGCGAGAGATGACAAAGAAAAATAATTCAGATCAAAATTGAGCTTCTAATTAAAATGAATCCGTGACAGCCAGAAACACTAACAGTTACAAACGGCAATCTGATGGTAATCAACGGGGGTGTCTTCCATTAATTGGCAAAATGGGACTCATCAATCACGCAGAGGGGGAAAGCGGCAACAGGAGACAGTCCCCGATGCCTTATCCTGTCAGAGTGGGCTGCCGTGGGGGGAGGCAGCGTGATGGTGTGTCTCGAGGACAGACTCATGGAGAGGAATAACTTTTTCCTCCCCTTCTCCTTCACCCCCAACCAGATCTCAATAGTGCTCTCTCTCTGACATCATTTGTTTTCTTGCCTGTGCATTTCAAATGGTTTGGTTGTTTTTCCACTGTCAGTAAAACCACCAAGACAGAGTAGCCAGTACTGACACAGTAGATCAGGTGAAAAATATCATTCTTTAACACATTGACACGTTGTGCACAGGTACCCTTAAGCCCCACGTCACACTCTTTTTCATCAACATGTTCGTACCGTAAAAATGACTTATTCATATATTTGCAATGTGGCGTCATTCGTGATATCTAGACAGTTTTAATTGGACGTCATCAATTGTGGTAGGAAGAGCTTAACGTCATCAAAACGTCATCCAATCTCACATCAATCTCAGTAAAGGTCAGTTGTCTTATTTGTTGTCTTGTCACAAACCACAAACACCTGGTACAGTATTGTAGATGCTCACCCCAGGGTATAGAGACATCTTAGCATTGAGTTCAACATTCTGGAGAGGTTTATTACAAACCGGAATCAATACGTTAGCCAGATAACTTTAATAAACACTGAGCTGTAGCTCTTGATTGTCTGGTTGATTAGGAAAGGGAAACTTGATTATGGATTGTTAGGAGTATTGAGTCAAGTTGTACCACGCCCATTTCAAGCTTATCTTCTATCATGAATTCTGTAATTAAAAGGTACTTACGAAGGTTAGCTAGCTGACTCATTTATCCTGCTTTGTGACATTTCCCTACCCCTTTGGTTCGGTTGCCTTTATATTGTGAACACTTAGACTCTAAGTAAGGAGATTGAACTGAACTGGCCAAACAAACAGGAAGAGGAGGGCAACTTGTAGTGTGTCACTCTGAACCTTTCTCCCTGGGTCTATAAATACACTAGGGCAATAATTGTCTGCTCCATCATTAGCCTGTGATCAATGCAACAGCTCCTGTTCCCCCGTGTCGCTCAATTGGTTTAGGCCAATCACAGTTACTGTTTGCCTCAAATGATTTATTGTTTTATATAGTATTCTACACAGGCATCGTCGCGGCTGGTCTTATAGTTACTTATGCACAGTGCTAAGCACAATACATCTCTCCTGAGTGGGCAAGACTGACTGGCAAGGATGGTGGTAGAGGTGGTGGTCATGATCTCATTCAACAGTGTAATCACAGCTACAATCAGAGTAACACAGAATAGTTTTCTCCTCTGGTGTTGTTTATGTATCTATGTATGAGAATGAAACCTCTGTTATAACATTTACATTTACATTTTAGTCATTTAGCAGACGCTCTTATCCAGTTAGTGAGTGCATACTTTATAACAGAAGCCAGGTTACAGATTCACAGCATTGAAATAAAGTGTAATGGTGATCTATAATGGTGATCTACAGAGCAATAGTCTTCCTGGCTGAATTTAATTTACGATTAGCCCTCAATTAAAGGCAGTGGTGAAGCGTTGTGACCTCCAGATGGGCTCGTGGTGATGTGTTGACGCAGGCTCCTCCATAAACATGATTACATGAGATGAGCAGGGTTTTGCCCAGGCTGTGGAGATGGCATGGCGGGCTGCAGCACGCAGCAACAGCACAACGGGCTGTCCTTAGCCAACACCCACACCGACAGACACAGCCAGCCTAAGCCCTGCCATTTGACAGGAACAGGGGATGTGTGAGGCGGTGCGGCTGCCTTGGCCGACACTGACCTTGAATTGACATTCTGGTAATGGAGACTTACAGTTGATCCCCCTGGCTTTCTGCTCCCCTCTCCCTTCCCTACCTGGTGTCTAGGAGCATTGGTGGGAACCTCAGTGGCCAAGGACAAAGACAGGTGTTTTGGTCCTATTTTTATATCCAGGGTATTGAGAGAGAAAGAGAGGAGCATGTACAATGCAGATGTATTATAAATTACATTAATTTGTTCCTCCTTTTTAGCTCTCCCCATTCTCCATCTCTCTCCCTCTCTCTCTCTCTCTCTCTCTCTCTCTCTCTCTCTCTCTCTCTCTCTCTCTCTCTCTCTCTCTCTCTCTCCCCCCTCTTGCATTTTCTTAACACACACACCTCATTTCTCACTCACCTATGGTTCCTCCCTCCTCCAACAGGCCTGTCAATGAGCGGTGGCCATCTTAGAAAACAGGGCTCAAAGCTGGTTCCCTTGAAAACACTGAACCCTTTGTCAAACTCACGTTTTAATTAGCTGTCAACAAGGTGGTTGACAGGGAGGGGACGCCAGCCGGTTGTGGCCTGATATCACACGCCACGGAGCGGACACAGGTGTGATACGCATCGCATCAAAGGGTGTGACTGTGAGGCAGGGACATGACCAGAGAGACACGCCGGCTCTCGCTGTCACTCCAACGCTCGACGCGCCAGCAAAGTCTCATACACACAGCAGCATTCAATAAAGCCACATTCTAGTAGCTTGTACCTCCATGCAGGTTGTTGTCAGTCCCTCAGGACTCTGCAGATGTTGTATGCTGGTGTATGGTGGTGGTGATACTTTGTAATATGTGTGTTGTGGGCATTCTATGTCATAATTTTTATGTTTGGTTGTAATATTCCACATCCTGGTTAAGCAACACGGGGGTCATGTCATAGGTGCGCTCCAAATGGCACCCTATTCAATATACAATGCACTACATAGGGAATAGGTTGCCATTTGAGACGTAACCCTCTCCATACATAGTTTCAAGTAGGTCAAATCCATCTATCTGCAGTGTGTTACTCCTATGTACGCCATAGGCACCATTGCAAATAGTTCAAACATGACTTTCTATTGAAGTTCTACCAGAGTAACTATACTGAACAAAAATATAATTGCAACATGCAACAATTTCAAAGATTTTGCTGAGTTACAGTTCATATAAAGAAATACATTCATTTAGGCCCTAATCTATGGATTTCACATGACTGGGCAGGGGTGCAGCCATGGATGGGCCTGGGAGGGTATAGGCCCACCCACTTGGGAGCCAGGCCCAGCCAATCAGAAGGAGTTTTTCCCTACAAAAGGGCTTTATTACAGACAAAAATACTCCTCATACGATCCCACAATTGAAGAAGCCGGATGTGGAGGTCCTGGGCTGGCATGGTTACACGTGGTCTGCGGTTGTGAGGCCGGTTGGACGTACTGTCAAATTCTCTAAAACGACGTTGGAGGCAGCTTATGGTAGATAAATGAACATTACATTCTCTAGCAACAGCTATGTTGGACATTCCTGCAGTCAGCATGCCAATTACACGCTCCCTCAAAACATGAGATGTCTGTGGCATTGTGTTGTGTGACAAAACTGCACATTTTAGTGGCCTTTTATTGTCCCCAGCACAAGGTGCATCTGTGTAATTATCATGCTGTTTAATCAACTTCTTGATATGCCACACCTGTCAAGTGGATGGGTTATCTTGACAAAGGATAAAATGCTCACTAACAGGGATGTAAACAATGTTTTTTTTTTTTTTTTTTTTTATACACTTTTTGTGTGTATGGAACTTTCTTTCTGGGTTCTTTTATTTCAGCTCATGAAACCTGGGACCAACAATGTACATGTTGCGTTTATATTTTTGCTCAGTATATATTGTTTCCCCAATGAAGATGTCAGAGGTTTTATCTTGTTTACATCTAGCTCTTAAACCTTGTGTTATATAAAGAGGTAATTACGTTGAGGCTATACCTTCACTAGGGTAGGTTGTTCTGATGTTAGCCCCTGATTGCATCATGCTGCTCCTAGCTGAGCTCAGTAAACACAACAGTAACTGTGTGTGTGTGTGTGTGTGTGTGTGTTTGTGTGTGTTCTCATTGCCAGGCATTAGAAAACAGATGCTAAACCTAAATTCCAAAGTAGGCTCACTCTCGGAAAGGGCAGAGGAGTCAAAATTAGATCTTCAGCCATCTGTTAACTGTTTCTCATATATCTCAGGCGTTGGGCGAGTGAAAGAACTGGGTGGTTTGCGGGTGTGTGCGGGTGTTTGTGTGCACAATAGCCTAGAGGCAGTGCAGAATGATAGCTGTGAACGAGTGATTAAAATGATTGAGGACGGTGGCGATCTCATTCATCTCAGGACAAGGTGATGAGGGACAGTGTGTGTGTCTGTGTCAGTGTGTGTGGAGCAGATCTGGAGCAGGCTGTGAAATGGGACTGACGTGGAGACAACTCGACAGACAAGCGATGCCCACAGCACCGGGCTCGTCTTTTCACTTGGTCCGAAACCTACAGCAACATGTTTACCCCCTAGACGTTACTTTCTCCAACATTGCTGACAGTGGAGGCTGCTGAGGACGGCTCATAATAATGGCTGGAACAGAGTGAATGATATGGCATCAAACCATGTGTTTGATGTATTTGATACCATTCCACTGATTTCGCTCCAGCCATTACCACGAGCCCGTCATCCCCAATTAAGGTGCCACAACCTCCTGTGGTTGCTGATCTGTAAACTAGCCTTCTATGTTGTTGTCTGTTTTTTGCTTTCATCCCTTTTTATTTATTTTCCTGCTGTAGTCTGTTGGACTTTCTTTGGCGACACAGCGTGTGAAAAGTCTGGACTTTAATCATTTTAATTGTCTCCTCTGTTAAATGGGTTCTGTTTAATTACACCTCTGTGGGGAGAGGAGAGTGGGTGGCGGTGTGTGGAGTGAGGCGTGGGGCGACATGTGTCGTGGGTGTCAGTGTTATCTTCCTCCTGAGCTCTTTCATTTGTTTTTTTCCCCCCTCTCTTTTTTTGTTATCTGTCGTGTCGCTGCTGGTCATTAGGAAATGACTGCTCCACTTTCGCTCCACTCTTAGAAAAAAGGGTTCCAAAAGGTTCTTCGGCTGTCCCCATAGGAGAACCCTTTTTGGCTCCAGGTAGAACGCTTTTGTGGAAATGGTTCTACATAGAACACAAAAGGGTTATACCTGGAACTAAAAAGGGTTATTTAAAGGGTCCACTTTGTTTGGAGGGTACGTTAAACTTTTACTTTAGAGCCTCGTCCTTCTTCCTGCTGTGTCTTTTTTAGCGTAACTCTGTCTCTCAGAGTCTGCCTCAGAGTCTGCCTCAGAGTTTCAACAGCACAACATCTAGCCTCAGCTGGAGTCTTGATATTTCAGTTCTATTTACTCTGTAGTGACAGCTACCCATGCCATAGGCTTACTATAGAATGTGTGTGTTTTTGTGTGTGTACTAGTGCTGTGCGATTAATTGAAATGTTGTCCCAAAAAATATATAATAAGATGAAAGAAGTAATTGATCGGTTCAATTTCTTGAATGTAATCCTATCAAGCAAGAGAGACATCAAATCAAGAACGAACTGTGGGAAGCTGTAGGATGCAAATTTTTGATGGATGTCTGGCTGCTACTGCCTGAGCAGAGATGATGGTGTGGTCCTCTGTAGCTCAGCTGGTAGAGCACGGCGCTTGTAACGCCAAGGTAGTGGGTTCGATCCCCGGGACCACCCATACACAAAAATAAATAAATATGCACGCATGACTGTAAGTCGCTTTGGATAAAAGCGTCTGCTAAATGGCATATTATTATTATTATTATTATGGTCAAAAAGTAGTGCACTAGAAAGGGAATAGGGTGCCGTTGGCCACATCCATAGGCTTCTTAATAGATTCTTTACAAAGTTGATTGGTTTTCTATCCGCAAAGTCTCAGATCCACCCCTACGGCTCTCCCAAAAATCACTGTCTGGGTTTGTAATTAAATCCCAACACTGGTGACTGACTCAAGACCATGATCTATTAGAAATGATTATATTTGGACTGAATAGGTAATGATTTAGCATCTGTTCCTACCTTGTTTTTTATTATCCCACGTTGGGCGATGGAATGGCTTGCTGGGCCATGTACACAGGTCTGCAATCCAGTGGTCCAGTGGTCTCCTGCAAAACTCACTATTAATGGCTCTTTGAGTGGCCTAGCCACAGAGTGGTGGGTTAAGGCATCCTTGGTGTGTATTGGGATTTTATATGCTGTGTGTGTGGAAGGGGGGAAGCTATTGTGTGCTCAGGGTTGGTGAAATCAGTGTTGATAAGATTGTAACAAAGGTCAAATAATGATTACTAAGAGAACCAGGAGGATTTAGCTACTAATAGATCTCTGGAGAGATAGTCTTAATCCCTGAACAATATCTGCTTATCCTATTAGAAGTGAACTATGCATCTACAACACTATTTTTTTTAAAACTAAGCTGTATATACTTATCTGTAAGCTCGTTAGATGTTATTGGTCTTGAGGCAATGTCAATATCAATTCAGTCTCAAGTTAATTACATTAATTAATATGGTTTTAAGATTAAGAAGGTTACCACTTACTTTTCTATGCAGCGGCCTTGAACCTTTATGCTTTTAACCTTTCATTGATACTTCATTATTACATAGTTGTAAGGAATTAAATGAAAGTTGACATGAAGGAACACATCTGTTTCTATCGTTGAAAAATAGTGTTAGATTTACTGTAGATTTACTACTACATTTATACTATTCGACAATAAAAGGCAGGTCATTAAAGACAATATGTAATCTATTCGCCGGGCACTTTTGTCTTTCAGGGAGATCACAAGAGGGAGCTTGTCGTGGCAAATTAAAGTCAGACTCTCCTTTCAAGGTGTGCCGGCGAGATTAGCGTTAATACTCTTCTCTGTCTCTCAGTCAGTCCTCTTTCACGGAGATTGAGAGATCTGCAAAGTTGAGCAAGCATCTCTCTCTCTCTCTCTCTCTCTCTCTCTCTCTCTCTCTCTCTCTCTCTCTCTCTCTCTCTCTCTCTCTCTCTCTCTCTCTCTCTCTCTCTCTCTCTCTCTCTATATATATATATATATATCTATATATCTCTCTCTCTCTCTCTCTCTCTCTCTCTGATACTCATGCCATTTTGCTTACTGTTTTTCAGATTTCAGTCAGGAATTCAATGATTGAGTTGGTGAGTGACTGAGTGGGTATTGTCCATAGATTCCCCTTCCGCAATTCACTCTGCCTTCCCCAGAGTTTCCAACACACCAAACATAAATTCCTGCGCTCCCTCATCCATTTTGAGTTATTAGTACAGTTATTCTCTGCTCCGTAGGCTGTTGATAAATAAATAAAATCCCTGGCCAATATAAATGCTGTAGATTTGCTTGCAAATGCTTGATTGGGCCGTATTATTTAATTATTGCCTTCAGTATGGTCTTTAATTGTCGGATACACCATGAATACATTTATAAATTAATTTATCCATGCTAATTCCTTAATTGAATTAATTGAAAATGCTATGATATCATAAAATATATGATCGTTAATTGTCCAATTCCTTGAAAATTCATGGGCTTGAATATGTCAGCAGTTTTTTGTGTGGTCTTCCACAACATGTGTTAGTTGTCCCCTCTTGCCCTCGCAGTACACAGATTTCTATGGAAACTAGTCAATCACATCGAGGTAGTACTTTGGATGTGTCCGATTTTCTGGTGGTTATGTAAGGTTACTAATTAACAAACACTTGATATTGTCAGAAGCAGCGGGATTCTGTGCAATTTCTATGTAGCTCAGCCTCCAACATTAGCACTTCAGCAATGGCTGCCAAATGGGTTATTATATGTCAGGCCAACACACATGAGGTGGTAGGTCTCAGCTTGTTGCTTCTTTTTTCAGTGATGCTCAGTGTGAAAACTATGCGCTGTGATGATCACACTCACAAGTTACTCAGCCTATGAATATTTGATATAATAATAATAAAATAATTCCTACAGAGTGTGCTATTGTACTACCATTGTTCTTCTGCTTTCCCATATAAACAGTTTATTTGAATTGCCCTCTGTGGAAGGCAGGATTGCTATGAATCACATTATTCCAGTTTTTCTTTTTCCCTGGAGTTCCCTGCATTGATTTATTTACATCCAGGAAAGTTGCTCGATAGATCCTTCACGTGTTCACAGATCACTATCACAGAGGAAGTCGAAAATGTCACCGTCAATTGAGTGGCTAATGAGAGATGGCAAACAAATGAAGAAGGTTCTTCCTCCAGATCTGCTATACTTCTTCCCCAACTTATCATAAATGCCATTGATAGTGTAAATGAGTGTTGGCATTCTACCTAGGCTTGGAAGGTATCACTCCAAAAGCTGGGAGTCTTGGCTTGTCTTCCTACCAAGCCGGAGACACCGCTGGGCAGTGGCACCGGGAGCCTTATCTCGTCTCCCCGACTCTGGAAACCCACCCAGGGCTGAGGCGTGGGATTAGCCTAGCCTGTCGTAACGTTACCTTTAGAATTACCTTGAAAGAAGAAAACAGGATGTTATCCTATTATAACATCAGATGAGGGAGAGAAATAAGGGGGATATCAGATACAAGCATTAGCAGAACCAACTCAACAAACCTACAAATGCTCAACTAGCAGTGTGAGATTATTATATGCCAACGAACAGGAAGCAGTATGTTCAGCCATGTTTATTTGTTTAGTGGTTAGAAGACGGTCTATCAATCTAACAGTACAGTACAGTGCATTAATGCAATTGACTTAATTTAGGCCGTGTATTCCGGCTTTGTGATACATCTCTGGAAACATGCCCATATCAATTTGCACTTATATGCCTCTCTAGACTTTCATCTCGGTGTTGTACTGTATAGCTTTTCTGATATGTCTGCTGTTTTCCATTGACTGTCAAAGCCACACTTTTCATTGGCGCTTGTTTCATTACCAGGCACTAGGCATTGTTCAATAGGTCACGGTGCAACACATTTGAGGCATGATTGTTCTCCACTGCTTGTTATTAGTGTAGCGTCAAAGCCAGGCTTGGTAAACACATGTGCATTTTAATGGCTGATATAGATTGTGTCACTTCTCGATATTCCCCCGATAACCCACAAGAAAAAAACAAGAAGAAAAAAAAGGGGGCCTGCTGAACTCATTTCAAATGACCTGGCTAATGTTGATGTTATTGTACCCCAAGTGACTACCAGGATGCATATAGTCATTTAATGAGTCATTTGGGAAGTGGGGTGTGGGCTCTACTAGTCTCAGGGTAGGCTCTACTAGTCTCAGGGTAGACTCTACTAGTCTCAGGGTAGACTCTACTAGTCTCAGGGTAGACTCTACTAGTCTCAGGGTAGGCTCTACTAGTCCCAGGGTAGACTCTACTAGTCTCAGGGTAGACTACTAGTCTCAGGGTAGACTCTACTAGTCTCAGGGTAGGCTCTGCTAGTCTCAGGGTAGGCTCTGCTAGTCTCAGGGTAGGCTCTGCTAGTCTCAGTGTAGGCTCTGCTAGTCTCAGGTTAGGCTCTGCTATTCTCAGGGTAGGCTCTGCTAGTCTCAGGGTAGGCTCTGCTAGTCTCAGCGTAGGCTCTGCTAGTCTCAGGGTAGACTCTGCTAGTCTCAGGGTAGTCTATGCTAGTCTCAGCGTAGACTCTGCTAGTCTCAGGGTAGGCTCTACTAGGCTCAGGGTAGACAGGGTAGTCTCAGGGTAGACTCAGGGTAGCCTCTGCTAGTCTCAGCGTAGGCTCTGCTAGTCTCAGGGTAGGCTCTGCTAGTCTCAGGGTAGACTCTGCTAGTCTCAGGGTGGGCTCTGCTAGTCTCCGGGAGTTCTCAGGGTAGTCTCAGGGTAGACTCAGGGTAGGTGATGGAAAATAAGAAAGGCCCATAAATTGTAATTAAGAAAATCAGTTGGTTAATGTGGCCTTATCAGCAAACGGTGGCAGTTAATATTAATGAAGAGAGCTGTTGATGGCTCAAGATCACTAACTGCCCAAATGACTGTTACTAAGAGCAAGAGAGGTATTTTTGTTTGTTTGTGTGCATTTAGGCTAGCACACATATGTGGTTACATACAGTGGGGAGAACAAGTATTTGATACACTGCCGATTTTGCAGGTTTTCCTACTTACAAAGCATGTAGAGGACTGTAATTTTTATCATAGGTACACTTCAACTGTGAGAGACGGAATCTAAAACAAAAATCCAGAAAATCAAATTGTATGATTTTTAAGTAATTAATTTGCATTTTATTGCATGACATAAGTATTTGATCACCTACCAACCAGTAAGAATTCCAGCTCTCACAGATTACCTCCACTCATTACCTGTATTAACTGCACCTGTTTGAACTTGTTACCTGTATAAAAGACACCTGTCCACACACTCAATCAAACAGACTCCAACCTCTCCACAATGGCCAAGACCAGAGAGCTGTGTAAGGACATCAGGGATACAATTGTAGACCTGCACAAGGCTGGGATGGGCTACAGGACAATAGGCAAGCAGCTTGGTGAGAAGGCAACAACTGTTGGCGCAATTATTAGAAAATGGAAGAAGTTCAAGATGACGGTCAATCATCCTCGGTCTGGGGCTCCATGCAAGATCTCACCTCGTGGGGCATCAATGATCATGAGGAAGGTGAGGGATCAGCCCAGAACTACACGGCAGGACCTGGTCTATGACCTGAAGAGAGCTGGGTCCACAGTCTCAAAGAAAACCATTAGTAACACACTACGCCGTCATGGATTAAAATCCCGCAGCGCACGCAAGGTCCCCCTGCTCAAGCCAGCGCATGTCCAGGCCCGTCTGAAGTTTGCCAATGACCATCTGGATGATCCAGAGGAGGAATGGGAGAAGGTCATGTGGTCTGATGAGACAGAAATAGAGCTTTTTGGTCTAAACTCCAATCGCCGTTTTTTGGAGGAAGAAGAAGGATGAGTACAACCCCAAGAACACCATCCCAACCATGAAGCATGGAGGTGGAAACATCATTATTTGGGGATGCTTTTCTGCAAAGGGGACAGGACGACTGCACCGTATTGAGGGGAGGATGGATGTATCGCGAGATCTTGGCCAACAACCTCCTTCCCTCAGTAAGAGCATTGAAGATGGGTCGTGGCTGGGTCTTCCAGCATGACCACGACCCGAAACACACAGCCAGGGCAACTAAGGAGTGGCTCCGTAAGTAGCATCTCAAGGTCCTGGAGTGGCCTAGCCAGTCTCCAGACCTGAACCCAATAGAAAATCTTTGGAGGGAGCTGAAAGTCCGTATTGCCCAGCGACAGCCCCGAAACCTGAAGGATCTGGAGAAGGTCTGTATGGAGGAGTGGGCCAAAATCCCTGCTGCAATGTGTGCAAACCTGGTCAAGATCTACAGGAAACTTATGATCTCTGTAATTGCAAACAAAGGTTTCTGTACCAAATATTAAGTTCTGCTTTTCTGATGTATCAAATACTTATGTCATGCAATAAAATGCACATGAATTACTTAAAAATCATACAATGTGATTTTCTGGATAACTGCAAAATCGGCAGTGTATCAAATACTTGTTCTCCCCACTGTAACCACGTGCCAATTAAAGCAAGAGAGGCAGTCAAATCGCAGCACTCCATCCCAAGCATATGGAGTACTGCTAGCCAGTAAATGCAACCAATACATTCCCTGTCACTGACTTTCTTCTTGCTTTTTCAAGACTTTATCATAGATTTCTTTCAAAACTGTGAATACCTACCTTGTTTTCACTATCTCTACATGCCGTCTCCCGTCTGATCTCAATGACTCAGAAGCATACCATTGAGTGCATGTTTTGTTTGCGTAGGTGTTCTGCATTCAAGTTCTCCTCTTTGATCAATAACGTTATCATTTTCAATAATGTAAGAGGGCTTGAAGCGGCTCTCAGAATGTGAACTCAGAAAAGTTGCTTGGTGAGAGCCCTTTTCTTTTGTTGTAAGACAAGCTGTGTCAACTCTCTGTTTACCCAGCAAGCTTTTCACCCACTGCCTCTTCTTTATTTGCTCTCTCCTTGAGATGTGTTGATATTTGTGTGGATTTCTCTCACTTTCCACCACCCCAAATCAAAACACAGGGCTTTGAAACTTAGAATTGTTGAACTTTAGCACCGTGGAGATGATTCCTGGTGAGAGGGAGATGTTTTCTCTGTCCAGAGACAACTGATTGACTGTAATGACAGTTCAGGCTTCTTACAGGCATCTCCGCTCACTACGGGGCCTCAGATGTCTGACTAGGCCTCCATGTAGAAACCAACAAATATATTGGCAAAGTCTTTATATGACAGCCAGTCAAGTAAATAACAAGGTTCCTCTGAGATGGAACCATAGCGAGTCAAGAAGAATTGGTAAAATAAAGTGATGATTAAATATACTGAACAAAAATATAAATGCAACATGTAAGGTGTTGGTCCCATTTTTCATGAGCTGAAATAAAAGATACAGAAATGTTCCATACACACAAAAAGCTTATTTATCTAAAATGTTTAAATGCACAAATTTGTTTACATTCCTGTTAGTGAGCATTTCTCCTTTGCCAAGATAATTTACCACTTGACAGGTGAGGCATTTCAATAAACTGATTAAACAGCATGAGCATTACACAGGTACACCTTGTGTTGGGGACAATAAAAGGCCACTCTAAAATGTGCAGTTTAGTCACACAACACAATGCCACAGACGTCTCATGTTTTCAGGGAGCGTGCAATTGGCATGCTGACTGCAGGAATGTCCAACAGAGCTGTTGCCAGAGAATTTAATGTTTATTTCTCTACCATAAGCTGCCTGCAACGTCATTTTAGAGAATTTAGCAGTACATCCAACCGGCCTCACCAACTTGGCTACAGTGCCTTCAGAAAGTATTCACACCCCTTGACTTTTTCCACATTTTGTTGTGTTACAGCCTGATTTTAAAATGGCTTCAATTGAGATTTTTTTCGTCACTGGCCTACACACAATGTCAAAGTGGAATTATGTTTTTAGACATTTTTACAAATTAATAGAAAATGAAAAGCTGAAATGTCTTGAGTCAATAAGTATTCAACCCCTTTGTTATTGAAAGCCTAAATAAGTTCAGGAGTAAAACATTTCTTAACAAGTCACATAATACGTTGCATGGACTCACTCTATGTGCAATAATAGTGTTTAACATGATTTTTGAATGACTATCTCGTCTCTGTACCCAACATAAAAAATTGCTGTATCTGTAAGGTTCCTCAGTCGAGCAGTGAATTTCAAACACCGATTCAACCACAAAGACCAGGGAGGTTTTCCAATGTCTCGCATAGAAGGGCACCTATTTTTTCTTTTCTTATTTTCTTAGTCATTTAGCAGACACTCTTATCCAGAGCGACATACAGGAGCAATTAGGGTTATGTGCCTTGCTCAAGGGCACATCGACAGATTTTTAACCTAGTCGGCTCGGGGATTAGAACCAGCGACCTTTCGGTTACTGGCACAACACTCTTAACCACTAAGCTACCTGCCGCCCCTACTGGTAGACGGGTAAAAAAATAAAATTAATGCAGACAATGAATATCCCTTTGAGCATGGTGAAGTTATTAATTACACTTTGGATGGTTTAGCAATGCACCCAGTCACTTCAAATATGCAGGCGTTCTTCCTAACTCAGTTGCCGGAGAGGAAGGAAACCGGATTTCACAATGAAGCCAATGGTGACTTTAAAACAGTTACAGAGTTTAATGGCGGTGATAGGAGAAAACTGAGGATGGATCAACAACATTGTAGTTACTCCACAATACTAACCTAATTGACAGAGTGAAAAGAAGGAAGCCTGTACAGAATACAGTGAGTTTGCAACAAAGCACTGAAGTAATACTGCAAAAACAAACTAATTAACTTGTTCACCTGAATACAATGTTTTATGTTTGGGGCAAATCCAATACAACACATTACTGAGTACTACTCTCCATATTTTCAAGCATAGTGGTGGTTGCATCATGTTATGGATATGCTTTGAATCGTTATTGGGAGTTTAACAGGATAAAAAAGAAACAGAATGGAGCTAATCACAGGCAAAATCCTAGAGCAAAACCTGGTTCAGTCTGCTTTCCGCCAGACACTGGGAGATGAATTCACCTTTCAGCAGGACAATAACTTAAAAAACAAGGCCAAATATACAGTGGAGTTGCTTTCCAAGAAGACAGTAAATGTTCCTGAATGGCCGAGTTACAGTTTTGACTTAAATCTGCTTTTGTTTTCATTTTCAGTACATTTGCTAACATTTCTAAAAACATATTTTAACTTTGTCATTATGGGGTGTTGTGTGTAGATGGATGAGAAAAAATATATATAAAATAGATTTTTGAATTTAGGCTGTAACACAACAAAATGTGGAATGAGTCAAGTAGTATGATTACTTTCTGAAGGCACTGTAATTGTGCCTACTCCCCACGAATCCAGCCGCCGCTGAGAAGGACACGTTATGCAAACATATGTCCGTCGACCTCTGTGTGCAGAGAAAAGAAGGGCCGCTTTCTTCCCGTTCCTATTTAAGGAAATATGTTGTAATTTGTGTGTAAACAAATGTTGGTTCTCGTGAAAGGCTTTTTTATTCATATTGAAAGCAGCTGTCAGATGCATGAGGCTCAGTCACAATTCCACATTTCCATTTGTTCTTGTTTTTCTGTCCCACTCCCTGAGCCGGGGAGGTGGTACATTGTTTGAAAATTAGATATCAGCCGTGGCGGCGACAGTCGAGGAATGAAATAAAAAACAAAAAATTGTGATAGAGGAATTGACGGATTGATACACTTAGCTTGACATGTGGTTCGACATGAATATGCCGATGGAGCAATGTTTAAAGAGAGGGAGGGGATGGCGGAGGGGAGGGTGGAGTGAAGGAGAAAGAGAGGGAGGGGGAAAGAGAGGGAGGGAGAATGAGGAGGGAGCAAAGCAGGTAGCGGGGACACAAACCGGCAGCACGGGCACTTTGATATTCACGAGTTGGAGCACAAACACATAGCTCGGGGCTATTCATCAACTTCCTGTCAGTGCTCTCTTCCTCCTCTACCCCTTCACTCTCTCCAGGAGGTGCCTTCTCAGGGGTAGGAGGAGAGCTCTCTAACTTTCAGACAGTACTCCATTTCTTAGACATACTGTTGAATAAAACAGTGAGGGCCTAGCTCAGTGAATTGATAATCTCTTTAAAATGGCTCTAGATTAGCATTTCTGCAGAAGAAGAAAAATAAAAAAAAGTTTATATCTCATCATACAGTGAGTGTACAAAACAGTAATGACACCTGCTCTTTCAATGACATAGACTTACCAGGTTAATCCAGGTGAAAGCTATGATCCCTTATTGATGTCACTTGTTAAATCCACTTCAATTAGCGTAGATGAAGGGGAGGAGACAGGTTAAAAAATGATTTTTAAGCCTTGAGACAATTGACACATGGATTGTGTATGTGTGCCATTCAGAGGGTGAATGGGAAAAATGAAATATATAAGTGCCTTTGAATGGAGTATGGTAGTAGGTGCCAGGCACACCGGTTTGTGTCAAGAACTGCAACACCGCTGGGTCTTTCACACTCAACAGTTTCCAGTGTGTATCAAGAATGGTCCACCACCCAAAGGACATCCAGCCAACTTGACACAACTGTTGGAAGCATTGGCGTCACCATGTGCCAGCATCCCGATGGAATGCTTTCGACACCTTGTAGAGTCCATGCCCTGACGAATTGAGGCTGTTCTGAGGGCAACTCAATATTTGGTAGGTGTTCTTAATGTTTTGTATACTCAGTGTATATCTAGTGTTGACGGTATTCATAGCATATTCTTCACAAGGTAACCACTGAATGCATTGTGTCTGGTATTGAAAGTGTTTTCAAACTGTAAATGTCACAAGCGTTCTCTATACTAACAATGCTATGCAGTGGTATTCTTTCAGATGAACGAGTAGGGCTGGAATTCCAGCCTTGGTCTTGAAGAAAAAGGCGAGAAATAAACATTGAAAAATTTGAATCTAAATCGTTGTTGACATCGTAATTGATGTCGTCGTCTCCACCAAGCATCTCCAACCATCAGACACCCCTTCGTTTTCAGATTTCTGTGTGTGGGTGCAATTTCATGTCATTGATTGTGTCTGAATCCGTGATTCCCGTGCCACGGGGCTGTTTACACACAGAGACAGTATTTTGCATGCAGCTGTCTGCTCCCGGCGGTGTAGCAGTGAGTACAGCGAGCAGAACGAGGCCCAGCATGCGGAGAGACAGCTGGATTCACACGTCTATTATGTCACAAACAAACCGAGTGTGGGTGCCAGTTTTCTGTCAGTCATTAGACACTAATCACGGGCAAATCCACTCGCCTTCAGCACATGTCTTATTCCCCG